>NW_027446994.1:0-39987 GCF_038048845.1 Mixophyes fleayi | reverse complement strand
AATTGAATCATGAATCATGAATCATGAGTTAAATCATTAATCATGAATCATGAATCGAATCATAATTCATGAATCAAAGATCATGAATCGAATCATGAATCATGAATTGAATCATGAATCATCAATCATCAATCATCAATCAAATCATGAATCATAATTGAATCAGGACTCGAATCATGAATTGAATCATGAATCATGAATTGAATCATGAATCATGAATTGAATCATGAATCATAAATTATGAATCATGAATTGAATCATGAATCATGAATTGAATCATGAATCATGAATCATGAATCATGAATCGATCAAGAATCAGAATCATGAATTGAATCATGAATCATGAATTGAATCCTGAATCATTAATTGAATCATGAATCATGAATTGAATCATGAATTGAATCATGAATCATGAATCATGAATTGAATCTTGAATCATGAATAATGAATTGAATCATTAATCATGAATCGAATCATGAATCATGAATCGAATCATGAATCGAATCATGAATCATGAATGAATCATGAATCATGAATCGAATCATGAATCATGAATCGAATCATGAATCTTGAATCATGAATTGAATCATGAATCATGAATCATGAATAATGAATTGAATCAAGAATCATGAATCATGAATCAAGAATCATGAATTGAATCATGAATCATGAATTGAATCATGAATCATGAAGCATGAATTATGAATTGAATCATGAATCATGAATCATGAATCATGAATCATGAGTTTAAATCATTAATCATGAATCATGAATCATGAATCGAATCATAATTCATGAATCAAAGATCATGAATCGAATCATGAATCATGAATTGAATCATGAATCATGAATCATCAATCAAATCATGAATCATAAATTGAATCAGGACTCGAATCATGAATTGAATCATGATCATGAATCATGAATTGAATCATGAATCATGAATTGAATCATGAATCATAAATTATGAATCATGAATGAATCATGAATCATGAATGAATTGAATCATGAATCATGAAATCATGAATCATGAATTGAATCATGAATCATGAATTGAATCATGAATTGAATCATGAATCAAGAATCATAAATTAAATCATGAATCATGAATTGAATCATGAATTGAATCATAAATCATGAATTGAATCATAAATCATGAATCAAATCATGAATCATAAATCATGAATCGAATCATGAATCATGAGTTAAGAATCATGAATCTTGAATCATGAATTGAATCATGAATCATGAATTGAATCATAAATCATGAATCGAATCATTAATCATGAGTTAAGAATCATGAATCGAATCATGAATCATGAATTATGAATTGAATCATGAATCATGAATCATGAATCATGAATTGAATCATGAATCATGAATCATGAATCATGAATTGAATCATGAATCATGAATCATGAATCATGAATCGAATCATGAATCATGAATCAAGAATCATGAATCAAATCATGAATCATGAATTGAATCATGAATCATGAATCATGAATTGAATCATGAATCATGAATCGAATCAAGAATCATGAATCATGAATTGAATCATGAATCATGAATCATGAATCATGAATTGAATCATGAATCGAATCATGAATCATGAATCATGAATTGAATCATGAATCATGAATCATGAATCATGAATTGAATCATGAATCATGAATTGAATCATGAATCATGAATCATGAATTGAATCATGAATCATAAATCATGAATTGAATCATGAATCATGAATCATGAATTATGAATTGAATCATGAATCATGAATCATGAATTGAATCATGAAGCATGAATCATGAATCATGAATAGAATCATGAAATATGAATCATGAATTATGAATTGAATCATGAATCATGAATCATGAATCATGAATTGAATCATGAATCATGAATCATGAATCATGAATCATGAATTGAATCATGAATCATGAATCATGAATCGAATCATGAATCATGAATCAAGAATCATGAATCAAATCATGAATCATGAATTGAATCATGAATCATGAATCATGAATCATGAATCGAATCAATGAATCATGAATCATGAATCATGAATTGAATCATGAATCATGAATCATGAATCATGAATTGAATCATGAATCGAATCATGAATCATGAATCATGAATTGAATCATGAATCATGAATTGAATCATGAATCATGAATTGAATCATGAATCATGAATCATGAATTGAATCATGAATCATAAATCATGAATTGAATAATGAATCATGAATCATGAATCATGAATTGAATCATGAATCATGAATCATGAATCGAATCATGAATCATGAATCAAGAATAATGAAACGAATCATGAATAGAATCATGTATCATGAATCATGAATTGAATCATGAATCATGAATCATGAATTGAATCATGAATCATGAATCATGAATCATGAATTGAATCATGAATCATGAATCATGAATTGAATCAGGATTCGAATCATGAATTGAATCATGAATCATGAATTGAATCATGAATCATGAATTGAATCATGAATCATGAATTGAATCATGAATCATGAATTGAATCATGAATCATCAATCATGAATTGAATTCATCAATCATGAATCATGAATTGAATCACGAATTGAATCATGAATCATGACTTGAATCATGAATCAGGAATCATGAATCATGAATCATAAATTGAATCATGAAGCATGAATCATGAATTGAATCATGAATTGAAACATGAATCATGAATCATGAATCGAATCATGAATCATGAATCGAATCATGAATCATGAATTGAATCATGAATTGAATCATGAATCATGAATTCAATCATGAATCATGAATCGAATCATGAATCATGAATCGAATCATGAATCTTGAATCATGAATTGAATCATGAATCATGAATAATGAATTGAATCATGAATCATGAATCATGAATCGAATCATGAATCATGAATCAAGAATCATGAATTGAATCATGAATCATGAATCGAATCATGAATCATGAATCGAATCATGAATCTTGAATCATGAATTGAATCATGAATCATGAATAATGAATTGAATCATGAATCATGAATCATGAATCGAATCATGAATCATGAATCAAGAATCATGAATTGAATCATGAATCATGAATTGAATCATGAATCATGAATCATGAATTATGAATTGAATCATGAATCATGAATCATGAATCATGAGTTAAATCATGAATCATGAATCATGAATCATGAATCGAATCATGAGTCATGAATCAAAAATCATGAATCGAATCATGAATCATGAATTGAATCATGAATCATGAATCATGAATCATAAATCAAATCATGAATCATAAATTGAATCAGGACTCGAATCATGAATTGAATCATGAATCATGAATTGAATCATGAATCATGAATCATGAATCATGAGTCATGAATTGAATCATGAATCATGAATTGAATCATGAATCATGAATTGAATCATGAATTGAATCATAAATCATGAATCATGAATCATGAATTGAATTCATCAATCATGAATCATGAATTGAATCACGAATTGAATCATGAATCATGACTTGAATCATGAATCATGAATCATGAATTGAATCATGAATTGAAACATGAATCATGAATCATGAATCGAATCATGAATCATGAATCGAATCATGAATCATGAATTGAATCATGAATCGAATCATGAATCATGAATTGAATCATGAATCATGAATCGAATCATGAATCTAGAATCATGAATTGAATCATGAATCATGAATAATGAATTTAATCATGAATCATGAATCATGAATCGAATCATGAATCATGAATCAAGAGTCATGAATTGAATCATGAATCATGAATCATGAATCGAATCATGTATCATGAATCATGAATTGAATCATGAATCATGAATCATGAATTGAATCATGAATCATGAATCATGAATTGAATCATGAATCATGAATCATGAATTGAATCAGGATTCGAATCATGAATTGAATCATGAATCATGAATTGAATCATGAATCATGAATTGAATCATGAATCATGAATTGAATCATGAATTGAATCATAAATCATGAATCATGAATCATGAATTGAATTCATCAATCATGAATCATGAATTGAATCACGAATTGAATCATGAATCATGACTTGAATCATGAATCAGGAATCATGAATCATGAATCATAAATTGAATCATGAAGCATGAATCATGAATTGAATCATGAATTGAAACATGAATCATGAATCATGAATCGAATCATGAATCATGAATCGAATCATGAATCATGAATTGAATCATGAATCATGAATCGAATCATGAATCATGAATCGAATCATGAATCTTGAATCATGAATTGAATCATGAATCATGAATAATGAATTGAATCATGAATCATGAATCATGAATCGAATCATGAATCATGAATCAAGAATCATGAATTGAATCATGAATCATGAATCGAATCATGAATCATGAATCGAATCATGAATCTTGAATCATGAATTGAATCATGAATCATGAATAATGAATTGAATCATGAATCATGAATCATGAATCGAATCATGAATCATGAATCAAGAATCATGAATTGAATCATGAATCATGAATTGAATCATGAATCATGAATCATGAATTATGAATTGAATCATGAATCATGAATCATGAATCATGAGTTAAATCATGAATCATGAATCATGAATCATGAATCGAATCATGAGTCATGAATCAAAAATCATAAATCGAATCATGAATCATGAATTGAATCATGAATCATGAATCATAAATCAAATCATGAATCATAAATTGAATCAGGACTCGAATCATGAATTGAATCATGAATCATGAATTGAATCATGAATCATGAATCATGAATCATGAGTCATGAATTGAATCATGAATCATGAATTGAATCATGAATCATGAATTGAATCATGAATTGAATCATAAATCATGAATCATGAATCATGAATTGAATTCATCAATCATGAATCATGAATTGAATCACGAATTGAATCATGAATCATGACTTGAATCATGAATCATGAATCATGAATTGAATCATGAATTGAAACATGAATCATGAATCATGAATCAAATCATGAATCATGAATCGAATCATGAATCATGAATTGAATCATGAATCGAATCATGAATCATGAATTGAATCATGAATCATGAATCGAATCATGAATCCAGAATCATGAATTGAATCATGAATCATGAATAATGAATTTAATCATGAATCATGAATCATGAATCGAATCATGAATCATGAATCATGAATTGAATCATGAATCATGAATCGAATCATGAATCATGAATCGAATCATGAATCATGAATCGAATCATGAATCTTGAATCATGAATTGAATCATGAATCATGAATAATGAATTGAATCATGAATCATGAATCATGAATCGAATCATGAATCATGAATCAAGAATCATGAATTGAATCATGAATCATGAATTGAATCATGAATCATGAATCATGAATTATGAATTGAATCATGAATCATGATTAATGAATCATGAGTTAAATCATGAATCATGAATCGAATCATGAGTCATGAATCAAAAATCATGAATCGAATCATGAATCATGAATTGAATCATGAATCATGAATCATGAATCATAAATCAAATCATGAATCATAAATTGAATCAGGACTCGAATCATGAATTGAATCATGAATCATGAATTGAATCATGAATCATGAATCTTGAATCATGAATCATGAATTGAATCATGAATCATGAATTGAATCATGAATCATGAATCTTGAATCATGAATCATGAATTGAATCATGAATCATAAATTATGAATCATGAATTGAATCATGATTTAGGAATTGAATCATGAATCATGAAACATGAATCATGAATTGAATCATGAAGCATGAATCATGAATTGAATCATGAATCATGAATCATGAATCGAATCATGAATCATGAATCATGAATCATGAATTGAATCATGAATCATGAATCATGAATCATGAATCGAATCATGAATCATGAATCATGAATCATGAATTGAATCATGAATCATGAATCATGAATTGAATCATGAATCATGAATCATGAATCATGAATCGAATCATGAATCATGAATCATGAATTGAATCATGAATCATGAATTGAATCATGAATTGAATCATAAATCATGAATCATGAATCATGAATTGAATTCATCAATCATGAATCATGAATTGAATCACGAATTGAATCATGAATCATGACTTGAATCATGAATCATGAATCATGAATCATAAATTGAATTATGAATCATGAATCATGAATTGAATCATGAATTGAATCATGAATCATGAATCATGAATTGAATCATGAATCATGAATCATGAATTGAATCATTAATCATGAATCGAATCATGAATCATGAATTGAATCATGAATCGAATCATGAATCATGAATTGAATCATGAATCATGAATCATGAATCGAATCATGAATCATGAATCGAATCATGAATCATGAATCGAATCATGAATCTAGAATCATGAATTGAATCATGAATCATGAATCATGAATAATGAATTGAATCAAGAATCATGAATCATGAATCGAATCATGAATCATGAATCAAGAATCATGAATTGAATCATGAATCATGAATTGAATCATGAATCATGAAGCATGAATTATGAATTGAATCATGAATCATGAATCATGAATCATGAGTTAAATCATGAATCATGAATCATGAGTCATGAATCGAATCATGAATCATGAATCAAAAATCATGAATCGAATTATGAATCATGAATTGAATCATGAATCATGAATCATGAATCATCAATCAAATCATGAATCATAAATTGAATCAGGACTCGAATCATGAATTGAATCATGAATCATGAATTGAATCATGAATCATGAATCTTGAATCATGAATCATGAATTGAATCATGAATCATAAATTATGAATCATGAAGTGAATCATGAATCAGGAATTGAATCATGAATCATGAATCATGAATCATGAATTGAATCATGAATCATGAATTGAATCATGAATCATGAATTGAATCATGAATTGAATCATGATTAATGAATCATGAATTGAATCATGAATCATGAATCATGAATCAAGAATCATAAATTGAATCATGAATCATGAATCATGAATTGAATCATGAATTGAATCATGAATCATGAATTGAATCATGAATCATGAATCAAATCATGAATCTTAAATCATGAATTGAATCATTAATCATGAATCATGAATCATGAATTGAATCATAAATCATGAATCATGAATCGAATCATGAATCATGAGTTAAGAATCATGAATCGAATCATGAATCATGAATCATGAATTATGAATTGAATCATGAATCATGAATCATGAATCATGAATTGAATCATGAATCATGAATCATGAATTGAATCATGAATCATGAATCATGAATCGAATCATGAAACATGAATCAAGAATCATGAATCGAATCATGAATCATGAATTGAATCATGAATCATGAATCATGAATTGAATCATGAATCATGAATCATGAATCATGAATCGAATCATGAATCATGAATCATGAATCTTGAATTGAATCATGAATCATGAATCATGAATCATGAATTGAATCATGAATCATGAATCGAATCATGAATCATGAATCATGAATCAAATCATGAATCATGAATCATGAATCATGAATCATGAATTGAATCATGAATAATGAATTGAATCATGAATCATGAATCATAAATCATGAATCATGAATTGAATCATGAATCATAAATCATGAATTGAATCATGAATCATGAATCATGAATTGAATCATGAATCATAAATCATGAATTATGAATTGAATCATGAATCATGAATTGAATCATGAAGCATGAATCATGAATCATGAATTGAATCATGAATCATGAATCATGAATCGAATCATGAATCATGAATCAAGAATAATGAAACGAATCATGAATCATGAATTGAATCATGAATTATGAATTGAATCATGAATCATGAATCATGAATCAAATCATGAATCATGAATCATGAATCATGAATCAAGAATAATGAAACGAATCATGAATCATGAATTGAATCATGAATCATGAATCATGAATTGAATCATGAATCATGAATCATGAATCATGAATCGAATCATGAATCATGAATCATGAATCATGAATTGAATCATGAATCATGAATCATGAATTGAATCATGAATCATGAATTGAATCATGAATCATGAATCATGAATTGAATCATGAATCATGAATTGAATCATGAATCATGAATCATGAATTGAATCATGAATCATGAATTGAATCAGGATTCGAATCATGAATTGAATCATGAATCATGATTTGAATCATGAATCATGAATTGAATCATGAATCATGAATCATGAATCAAATCATGAATCATGAATTGAATCATGAATCATGAATTGAATCATGAATCATGAATTGAATCATGAATTGAATCATAAATCATGAATCATGAATCATGAATTGAATTCATCAATCATAAATCATGAATTGAATCACGAATTGAATCATGAATCATGACTTGAATCATGAATCATGAATCATGAATCATGAATCATAAATTGAATCATGAATCATGAATCATGAATTGAATCATGAATTGAAACATGAATCATGAATCATGAATTGAATCATGAATCATGAATTGAATCATGAATCATGAACTGAATCATGAATCGAATCATGAATCATGAATCGAATCATGAATCTTGAATCATGAATTGAATCATGAATCATGAATCATGAATAATGAATTGAATCATGAATCATGAATCATGAATCGAATCATGAATCATGAATCAAGAATCATGAATCGAATCATGAGTCATGAATCAAAAATCATGAATCGAATCATGAATCATGAATTCAATCATGAATCATGAATCATGAATCTTAAATCAAATCATGAATCATAAATTGAATCAGGACTCGAATCATGAATTGAATCATGAATCATGAATTGAATCATGAAATATGAATCTTGAATCATGAATCATGAATTGAATCATGAATCATAAATTATGAATCATGAATTGAATCATGATTTAGGAATTGAATCATGAATCATGAATCATGAATCATGAATCATGAATTGAATCATGAATCATGAATCATGAATTGAATCATGAATCATGAATTGAATCATGAATTAAATAACAAATCATGAATAATAAATTGAATCATGAATCATGAATCATTAGTTGAATCATGAATTGAATCATGAATCATGAATCGAATCATGAATCATGAATCGAATCATGAATCTTGAATCATGAATTGAATCATGAATCATGAATCATGAATAATGAATTGAATCATGAATCATGAATCATGAATCGAATCATGAATCATGAATCAAGAATCATGAATCGAATCATGAGTCATGAATCAAAAATCATGAATCGAATCATGAATCATGAATTCAATCATGAATCATGAATCATGAATCTTAAATCAAATCATGAATCATAAATTGAATCAGGACTCGAATCATGAATTGAATCATGAATCATGAATTGAATCATGAAATATGAATCTTGAATCATGAATCATGAATTGAATCATGAATCATAAATTATGAATCATGAATTGAATCATGATTTAGGAATTGAATCATGAATCATGAATCATGAATCATGAATTGAATCATGAATCATGAATTGAATCATGAATCATGAATTGAATCATGAATTAAATAACGAATCATGAATAATAAATTGAATCATGAATCATGAATCATGAGTTGAATCATGAATTGAATCATGAATCATGAAATGAAACACGAATCATGAATCATGAATTGAATCATGAATCATGAATCGAATCATGAATCATGAAACATGAATTGAATCATAAATTATGAATCATGAATTGAATCATGAATTATGAATTGAATCATGAATTAAATCATGAATCATGAATTATGAATCATGAATTGAATCATGTATCATGAATTATGAATCATGAATTGAATAATGAATCATGAACCATGAATCATGAATTGAATCATGAATCGATTAATGAATTGAATCATGAATCATGAATTGAATCATGAATCATGAATAATGAATCATGAATTGAATCATGAACTGAATCATGAATTGAATCATAAATCATGATACATGAATTGAATCATAAATCATGAATTATGAATCATGAATTGAATCATGAATCAGGAATCATGAATCGAATCATGAATCATGAATCATTAATTGAATCATGAATCATGAATCATGAATTAAATCATGAATCATGAATCATAAATCGAATCATGAATCATTAATTGAATCAGGATTCGAATCATGAATTGAATCATGAATCATGAATTGAATCATGAATCATGAATCATGAATCATTAATCTTGAATCATGAATCATGAATTGAATCATGAATCATTAATTTTGAATCATGAATTGAATCATTAATCATAAATTATGAATCATGAATTCAATCATGACTCATTAATCATGAATCATGAATTGAATCATGAATTGAATCATGAATCATGAATCATGAATTGAATCATGAAATGAATCATTAATCATGAATTATAAATCATGAATTGAATCATGAATCGAATCATGAATTATGAATCATAAATTGTATCATGAATCATGAATTGAATCATGAATCATGAATCATGAATCATGAATTGAATTCATCAATCATGAATCATGAATTGAATCACGAATTGAATCATGAATCATGACTTGAACCATGAATCATGAATCATGAATCATGAATCATAAATTGAATCATGAATCATGAATCATGAATTGAATCATGAATTGAAACATGAATCATGAATCATGAATTGAATCATGAATCATGAATCATGAATCGAATCATGAATCATGAATTGAATCATGAATCGAATCATGACTCATGAATTGAATCATGAATCATGAATCGAATCATGAATCATGAATCATGAATCATGAATTGAATTCATCAATCATGAATCATGAATTGAATCACGAATTGAATCATGAATCATGACTTGAACCATGAATCATGAATCATGAATCATGAATCATAAATTGAATCATGAATCATGAATCATGAATTGAATCATGAATTGAAACATGAATCATGAATCATGAATTGAATCATGAATCATGAATCATGAATCGAATCATGAATCATGAATTGAATCATGAATCGAATCATGACTCATGAATTGAATCATTAATCATGAATCGAATCATGAATCATGAATCGAATCATGAATCTTGAATCTTGAATTGAATCATGAATCATGAATCATGAATAATGAATTGAATCATGAATCATGAATCATGAATCGAATCATGAATCAAGAATAATGAATTGAATCATGAATCACGAATTGAATCATGAATCATGAATCATGAATTATGAATTGAATCATGAATCATGAATCATGAATCATGAGTTAAATCATGAATCATGAATCATGAATCGAATCATGAATCATGAATTGAATCATGAATCATGAATCATGAATCATAAATCAAATCATGAATCATAAATTGAATCAGGACTCGAATCATGAATTGAATCATGAATCATAAATTGAATCAGGACTCGAATCATGAATTGAATCATGAATCATGAATTGAATCATGAATCATAAATTATGAATCATGAATTGAATCATGATTTAGGAATTGAATCATGAATCATGAATCATGAATCATGAATCATGAATTGAATCATGAATCATGAATCATGAATCATGAATTGAATCATTAATAATGAATCATGAATCGAATCATGAATCATGAATCATGAATCATGAATCATGAATCATGAATTGAATCATGAATCATGAATCATGAATCATGAATCGAATCATGAATCATGAATCATGAATCATGAATTGAATCATGAATCATGAATCATGAATTGAATCAGGATTCGAATCATGAATTGAATCATGAATCATGAATTGAATCATGAATCATGAATCATGAATCGAATCATGAATCATGAATCATGAATTGAATCATGAATCATGAATTGAATCATGAATCATGAATCAAGAATCATAAATTGAATCATGAATCATGAATTGAATCATGAATCATGAATTGAATCATGAATCATGAATCATGAATCGAATCATGAATCATGAATCATGAATTGAATCATGAATCATGAATTGAATCATGAATCATGAATCAAGAATCATAAATTGAATCATGAATCATGAATTGAATCATGAATCATGAATCAAATCATGAATCTTGAATCATGAATTGAATCATAAATCATGAATCATGAATCGAATCATGAATCATGAGTTAAGAATCATGAATCGAATCATGAATCATGAATCATGAATTATGAATTGAATCATGAATCATGAATCATGAATCATGAATTGAATCATGAATCATGAATCAAATCATGAATCTTGAATCAAGAATCATGAATCGAATCATGAATCATGAATTGAATCATGAATCATGAATCATGAATTGAATCATGAATCATGAATCATGAATCATGAATCGAATAATGAATCATGAATCATGAATCATGAATTGAATCATTAATCATGAATCATGAATCGAATCATGAATCGAATCATGAATCATGAATCATGAATCATGAATCATGAATCAAATCATGAATCATGAATCATGAATCATGAATTGAATCATGAATCATGAATTGAATCATGAATCATGAAACATGAATCATGAATTATGAATTGAATCATGAATCTTAAATCATGAATTGAATCATGAAGCATGAATCATGAAGCATGAATCGAATCATGAATCATGAATCAAGAATAATGAAACGAATCATGAATCATGAATTGAATCATGAATCATGAATCATGAATTGAATCATGAATCATGAATCGAATCATGAATCATGAATCATGAATTAAATCATGAATCATGAATCATGAATTGAATCATGAATCATGAATCATGAATCATGAATTGAATCATGAATCATGAATCATGAATTGAATCAGGATTCGAATCATGAATTGAATCATGAATCATGAATTGAATCATGAATCATGAATCATGAATCGAATCATGAATCATGAATCATGAATTGAATCATGAATCATGAATTGAATCATGAATCATGAATTGAATCATGAATCATGAATTGAATCATGAATTTAACCATAAATCATGAATCATGAATCATGAATTGAATTCATCAATCATGAATCATGAATTGAATCACGAATTGAATCATGAATCATGACTTGAATCATGAATCATGAATCGAATCATGAATCATGAATTGAATCATGAATCGAATCATGAATCATGAATCGAATCATGAATCATGAATTGAATCATGAATCGAATCATGAATCATGAATTGAATCATGAATCATGAATCAAATCATGAATCATAAATCGAATAATGAATCTTGAATCATGAATTGAATCATGAATCATGAATCAAGAATCATGAATTGAATCATGAATCATGAATTGAATCATGAATCATGAATCATGAATTATGAATTGAATCATGAATCATGAATCATGAATTGAATCATGAATCATGAATCATGAATTATGAATTGAATCATGAATCATGAATCATGAATCATGAGTTAAATCATGAATCATGAATCATGAATCGAATCATGAGTCATGAATCAAAAATCATGAATTGAATCATGAATTATAAATTAAATCATGAATCATGAATCATGAATTGAATCATGAATCATGAATTGAATCATGAATCATGAATCATGTATCATGAATCGAATCATGAATCATGAATTGAATCATGAATCATGAATCATGAATTGAATCATGAATCATGAATTGAATCATGAATCATGAATCATGAATCATGAATCGAATCATGAATCATGAATTGAATCATGAATTATGAATCATGAATTGAATCATGAATCATGAATTGAATCACGAATCATGAATTGAATCACGAATCATGAATCATTAATTGAATCATGAATTGAATCATGAATCATGAATCATGAATTGAATCATGAATCATGAATTGAATCATGAATTGAATCATGAATTATGAATCATGAATTGAATCATGAATCATGAATTGAATCACGAATCATGAATTGAATCACGAATCATGAATCATTAATTGAATCATGAATTGAATCATGAATCATGAATCATGAATTGAATCATAAATCATGAATTGAATCATGAATCATGAATTGAATCATGAATCATGAATCATGAATCAAGAATCAAAAATTGAATCATGAATCATGAATCATGAATTGAATCATGAATTGAATCATGAATCATGAATTGAATCATGAATCATGAATCATGAATTGAATCATGAATCATGAATCATAAATTAAATCCAGAATCATAAATTGAATCATGAATTGAATCATTGTTCATTAATCATGAATCATAAATTGAACCATTAATCATGAATCATGAATTGAATCATGAATCATGATTCATGAATTGAATCATGAATTGAATCATGAATTATAAATTAAATCATGAATCATGAATTGAATCATGAATCATGAATTGAATCATGAATCATAAATTGAATCATGAATCATGAATCATGAATCATAAATCGAATCATGAATCCTGAATTGAATCATGAATCATAAATTGAATCATGAATCATGAATCATGAATCATAAATCGAATCATGAATCATGAATTGAATCATGAATCATGAATCATGAATTGAATCATGAATCATGAATCATGAATTGAATCATGAATCATGAATTGAATCATGAATCATGAATCATGAATTATGAATTGAATCATGAATCATGAATCATGAATCATGAATTAAATCCATAATCATAAATTGAATCATGAATTGAATCATTGTTCATGAATCATGAATCATAAATTGAACCATTAATCATGAATCATGAATTGAATCATGAATCATGATTCATGAATTGAATCATGAATTGTATCATGAATTATAAATTAAATCATGAATCATGAATCATGAATTGAATCATGAATCATGAATTGAATCATGAATCATGAATCATGAATCATAAATCGAATCATGAATCATGAATTGAATCATGAATCATGAATCATGAATTGAATCATGAATCATGAATCATGAATTGAATCATGAATCATGAATTGAATCATGAATCATGAATCATTAATTGAATCATGAATTGAAGAATTGAATCATGAATCATGAATCATTAATTGAATCATGAATTGAATCATAAATCATTAATCATGAATCATGAATTGAATCATGAATCATGAATTGAATCATGAATCATGAATTGAATCATGAATTGAATCATGAATCACGAATCATGAATTGAATCATGAATCATGAATTGAATCATGAATTGAATCATGAATCACGAATCATGAATTGAATCATGAATCATGAATCATGAATTATGAATTGAATCATGAATCATGAATCATGAATTAAATCCAGAATCATAAATTCATGAATTGAATCATGAATTATAAATTAAATCATGAATCATGAATTGAATCATGAATCATGAATTGAATCATGAATCATGAATCATGAATCATAAATCGAATCATGAATCATGAATTGAATCATGAATCATGAATCATGAATTGAATCATGAATCATGAATCATGAATTGAATCATAATTTATGAATCATGAATCATGAATTGAATCATGAATCATGAATCGAATCATAAATCATGAATTGAATCATGAATCATGAATCATGAATTGAATCATGAATCATGAATTGAATCATGAATCATGAATCATTAATTGAATCATGAATTGAATCATGAATCATGAATTGAATCATGAATTGAATCATGAATCATGAATCATGAATTGAATCATGAATCATGAATCATGAATCAAGAATCAAAAATTGAATCATGATGCATGAATCATGAATTGAATCATGAATTGAATCATGAATTGAATAATGAATCATGAATTGAATCATGAATCATGAATCAAATCATGAATCTTGAATCATGAATTGAATCATGAATCATGAATCATGATTTGAATCATAAATCATGAGTCATGAATCGAATCATGAATCATGAGTTAAGAATCATGAATCGAATCATGAATCATGAATTATGAATTGAATCATGAATCATGAATCATGAATCATGAATTGAATCATGAATCATGAATCATGAATTGAATCATGAATCATGAATCAAATCATGAATCATGAATTATGAATCATGAATCATGAATTGAATCATGAATCATGAATCATGAATCATGAATCATGAATTGAATCATGAATCATGAATTGAATCATGAATCATGAATCATGAATCATGAATCATGAATTGAATCATGAATCATAAATCATGAATTGAATCATGAATCATGAATCATGAATTATGAATTGAATCATGAATCATGAATCATGAATTGAATCATGAAGCATGAAGCATGAATCATGAATTGAATCATGAATCATGAATCATGAATCAAATCATGAATCATGAATCAAGAATAATGAAACGAATCATGAATCATGAATTGAATCATGAATCATGAATCATGAATTGAATCATGAATCATGAATCATGAATCATGAATCGAATCATGAATTATGAATCATGAATCATGAATTGAATCATGAATCATGAATCATAAATTGAATCATGAATCATGAATCATGAATCATGAATTGAATCATGAATCATGAATTGAATCAGGATTCGAATCATGAATTGAATCATGAATCATGAATTGAATCATGAATCATGAATTGAATCATGAATTGAATCATAAATCATGAATTGAATTCATCAATCATGAATCATGAATTGAATCATAAATTGAATCATGAATCATGACTTGAATCATGAATCATGAATCATGAATCATGAATCATAAATTGAATTATGAATCATGAATCATGAATTAAATCATGAATTGAAACATGAATCATGAATCATGAATTGAATCATGAATCATGAATCATGAATTAAATCATTAATCATGAATCGAATCATGAATCATGAATTGAATCATGAATCGAATCATGAATCATAATTTGAATCATGAATCATGAATCGAATCATGAATCATGAATCGAATCATGAATCATGAATCGAATCATGAATCTTGAATCATGAATTGAATCATGAATCATGAATCATGAATAATGAATTGAATCAAGAATCATGAATCATGAATCGAATCATGAATCATGAATCAAGAATCATGAAATGAATCATGAATCATGAATTAAATCATGAATCATGAAGCATGAATTATGAATTGAATCATGAATCATGAATCATGAATCATGAGTTAAATCATGAATCATGAATCATGAATCATGAATCGAATCATGAATCATGAATCATCAATCATCAATCAAATCATGAATCATAAATTGAATCAGGACTCGAATCATGAATCAGGAATTGAATCATGAATCATGAATCATGAATCATGAATTGAATCATGAATCATGAATTGAATCATGAATCATGCATTGAATCATGAATCATGAATTGAATCATGAATCATGAATTGAATCATGAATTGAATCATGAATCATGAATCATGAATTGAATCATGAATCGTGAATCATGAATCAAGAATCATAAATTGAATCATGAATCATGAATCATAAATTGAATAATGAATTGAATCATGAATCATGAATTGAATCATGAATCAAATCATGAATCTTGAATCATGAATTGAATCATGACTCATGAATTGAATCATGAATCATGAATCATGAATCATGAATTGAATCATAAATCATGAATCATGAATCGAATCATGAATCATGAGTTAAGAATCATGAATCGAATCATGAATCATGAATCATGAATTATGAATTGAATCATGAATCATGAATCATGAATCATGAATCAAATCATGAATCTTGAATCATGAATTGAATCATGAATCATGAATCATGATTTGAATCATAAATCATGAGTCATGAATCGAATCATGAATCATGAGTTAAGAATCATGAATTGAATCATGAATCATGAATCATGAATTATGAATTGAATCATGAATCATGAATCATGAATCATGAATTGAATCATGAATCATGAATCATGAATTGAATCATGAATCATGAATAAAATCATGAATCATGAATTATGAATCATGAATCATGAATTGAATCATGAATCATGAATCATGAATCATGAATCATGAATTGAATCATGAATCATGAATTGAATCATGAATCATGAATCATGAATCATGAATCATGAATTGAATCATGAATCATAAATCATGAATTGAATCATGAATCATGAATCATGAATTATGAATTGAATCATGAATCATGAATCATGAATTGAATCATGAAGCATGAAGCATGAATCATGAATTGAATCATGAATCATGAATCATGAATCAAATCATGAATCATGAATCAAGAATAATGAAACGAATCATGAATCATGAATTGAATCATGAATCATGAATCATGAATTGAATCATGAATCAAGAATCATGAATCATGAATCGAATCATGAATTATGAATCATGAATCATGAATTGAATCATGAATCATGAATCATAAATTGAATCATGAATCATGAATCATGAATCATGAATTGAATCATGAATCATGAATCATGAATTGAATCAGGATTCGAATCATGAATTGAATCATGAATCATGAATTGAATCATGAATTGAATCAGGATTCGAATCATGAATTGAATCATGAATCATGAATTGAATCATGAATCATGAATTGAATCATGAATTGAATCATAAATCATGAATTGAATTCATCAATCATGAATCATGAATTGAATCACAAATTGAATCATGAATCATGACTTGAATCATGAATCATGAATCATGAATCATGAATCATAAATTGAATTATGAATCATGAATCATGAATTAAATCATGAATTGAAACATGAATCATGAATCATGAATTGAATCATGAATCATGAATCATGAATTAAATCATTAATCATGAATCGAATCATGAATCATGAATTGAATCATGAATTGAATCATGAATCATAATTTGAATCATGAATCATGAATCGAATCATGAATCATGAATCGAATCATGAATCATGAATCGAATCATGAATCTTGAATCATGAATTGAATCATGAATCATGAATCATGAATAATGAATTGAATCAAGAATCATGAATCATGAATCGAATCATGAATCATGAATCAAGAATCATGAAATGAATCATGAATTAAATCATGAATCATGAAGCATGAATTATGAATTGAATCATGAATCATGAATCATGAATCATGAGTTAAATCATGAATCATGAATCATGAATCATGAATCGAATCATGAATCATGGATCAAAAATCATAATCGAATCATGAATCATGAATTAAATCATGAATCATGAATCATCAATCATCAATCAAATCATGAATCATAAATTGAATCAGGACTCGAATCATGAATCAGGAATTGAATCATGAATCATGAATCATGAATCATGAATCATGAATTGAATCATGAATCATGAATTGAATCATGAATCATGCATTGAATCATGAATCATGAATTGAATCATGAATCATGAATTGAATCATGAATTGAATCATGAATCATGAATTGAATCATGAATCGTGAATCATGAATCAAGAATCATAAATTGAATCATGAATCATGAATCATAAATTGAATAATGAATTGAATCATGAATCATGAATTGAATCATGAATCAAATCATGAATCTTGAATCATGAATTGAATCATGACTCATGAATTGAATCATGAATCATGAATCATGAATCATGAATTGAATCATAAATCATGAATCATGAATCGAATCATGAATCATGAGTTAAGAATCATGAATCGAATCATGAATCATGAATCATGAATTATGAATTGAATCATGAATCATGAATCATGAATCATGAATTGAATCATGAATTGAATCATGAATCATGAATCATGAATCGAATCATGAATCATGAATCAAGAATCATGAATCGAATCATGAATCATGAATTGAATCATGAATCATGAATCATGAATTGAATCATGAATCATGAATCATGAATCATGAATCGAATCATGAATCATGAATCATGAATTGAATCATGAATCATGAATCGAATCATGAATCATGAATCATGAATCATGAATCATGAATCAAATCATGAATCATGAATCATGAATCATGAATCATGAATTGAATGATGAATCATGAATTGAATCATGAATCATGAATCATGAATCATGAATCATGAATTGAATCATGAATCATAAATCATGAATTGAATCATGAATCATGAATCATGAATTATGAATTGAATCATGAATCATGAATCATGAATTGAATCATGAAGCATGAATCATGAATCATGAATTGAATCATGAATCATGAATCATGAATCAAATCATGAATCATGAATCAAGAATAATGAAACGAATCATGAATCATGAATCATGAATCATGAATTGAATCATGAATCTTGAATCATGAATCATGAATCGAATCATGAATCATGAATCATGAATCATGAATCATGAATTGAATCATGAATCATAAATCATGAATTGAATCATGAATCATGAATCATGAATTGAATCATGAATCATGAATTAAATCATGAATCATGAAGCATGAATTATGAATTGAATCATGAATCATGAATCATGAATCATGAGTTAAATCATGAATCATGAATCATGAATCATGAATCGAATCATGAATCATGAATCAAAAATCATGAATCGAATCATGAATCATGAATTAAATCATGAATCATGAATCATCAATCAAATCATGAATCATAAATTGAATCAGGACTCGAATCATGAATCAGGAATTGAATCATGAATCATGAATCATGAATCATGAATCATGAATTGAATCATGAATCATGAATTGAATCATGAATCATGCATTGAATCATGAATCATGAATTGAATCATGAATCATGAATTGAATCATGAATTGAATCATGAATCATAAATTGAATCATGAATCGTGAATCATGAATCAAGAATCATAAATTGAATCATGAATCATGAATCATAAATTGAATAATGAATTGAATCATGAATCATGAATTGAATCATGAATCAAATCATGAATCTTGAATCATGAATTGAATCATAACTCATGAATTGAATCATGAATCATGAATCGAATCATGAATCATGAGTTAAGAATCATGAATCGAATCATGAATCATGAATCATGAATTATGAATTGAATCATGAATCATGAATCATGAATCATGAATTGAATCATGAATTGAATCATGAATCATGAATCATGAATCGTATCATGAATCATGAATCAAGAATCATGAATCGAATCATGAATCATGAATTGAATCATGAATCATGAATCATGAATTGAATCATGAATCATGAATCATGAATCATGAATCGAATCATGAATCATGAATCATGAATTGAATCATGAATCATGAATCATGAATCATGAATTGAATCATGAATCGAATCATGAATCATGAATCATGAATCATGAATCATGAATCAAATCATGAATCATGAATCATGAATCATGAATCATGAATTGAATGATGAATCATGAATTAAATCATGAATCATGAATCATGAATCATGAATCATGAATTGAATCATGAATCATAAATCATGAATTGAATCATGAATCATGAATCATGAATTATGAATTGAATCATGAATCATGAATCATGAATTGAATCATGAAGCATAAATCATGAATCATGAATTGAATCATGAATCATGAATCATGAATCAAATCATGAATCATGAATCAAGAATTGAATCATGAATCTTGAATCATGAATCATGAATCGAATCATGAATCATGAATCATGAATCATGAATTGAATCATGAATCATAAATCATGAATTGAATCATGAATCATGAATCATGAATTGAATCATGAATCATGAATCATGAATTGAATCAGGATTCGAATCATGAATTGAATCATGAATCATGAATTGAATCATAAATCATGAATCATGAATCGAATCATGAATCATGAATCATGAATTGAATCATGAATCATGAATTGAATCATGAATCATGAATTGAATCATGAATTGAATCATAAATCATGAATCATGAATTGAATTCATCAATCATGAATCATGAATTGAATCACGAATTGAATCATGATTCATGACTTGAATCATGAATCATGAATCATGAATCATGAATCATAAATTGAATCATGAATCATGAATCATGAATTGAATCATGAATTGAAACATGAATCATGAATCATGAATTGAATCATGAATCATAAATCATAAATTGAATCATGAATCATGAATCATGAATTGAATCATGAATTGAAACATGAATCATGAATCATGAATTGAATCATGAATCATGAATCGAATCATGAATCATGAATTGAATCATGAATCGAATCATGAATCATGAATTGAATCATGAATCATGAATCGAATCATGAATCATGAATCGAATCATGAATCTTGAATCATGAATTGAATCATGAATCATGAATCATGAATAATGAATTGAATCATGAATCATGAATCGAATCATGAATCATGAATCAAGAATCATGAATTGAATCATGAATCATGAATTGAATCATGAATCATGAATCATGAATTATGAATTGAATCATGAATCATGAATCTTGAATCATGAGTTAAATCATGAATCATGAATCATGAATCGAATCATGAGTCATGAATCAAAAATCATGAATCGAATCATGAATCATGAATTGAATCATGAATCATGAATCATGAATCATAAATCAAATCATGAATCATATATTGAATCAGGACTCGAATCATGAATTGAATCATGAATCATGAATTGAATCATGAATCATGAATCTTGAATCATGAATCATGAATTGAATCATGAATCATAAATTATGAATCATGAATTGAATCATGATTTAGGAATTGAATCATAAATCATGAATCATGAATTGAATCATGAAGTATGAATCATGAATTATGAATTGAATCATGAATCATGAATAGAATCATGAATCATGAATCAAGAATAATGAAACGAATCATGAATCATGAATTGAATCATGAATCATGAATCATGAATTGAATCATGAATCATGAATCATGAATCGAATCATGAATCATGAATCATGAATCATGAATTGAATCATGAATCATGAATCATGAATCATGAATTGAATCATGAATCATGAATCATGAATTGAATCAGGATTCGAATCATGAATTGAATCATGAATCATGAATTGAATCATGAATCATGAATCATGAATCAAATCATGAATCATGAATCATGAATTGAATCATGAATCATGAATTGAATCATGAATCATGAATTGAATCATGAATTGAATCATAAATCATGAATCATGAATCATGAATTGAATTCATCAATCATGAATCATGAATTGAATCACGAATTGAATCATTAATCATGACTTGAATCATGAATCATGAATCATGAATTGAATCATGAATTGAAACATGAATCATGAATCATGAATTGAATCATGAATCATGAATCATGAATCATAAATTGAATCATGAATCATGAATCATGAATTGAATCATGAATCGAATCATGAATCATGAATTGAATCATGAATCATGAATCGAATCATGAATCATGAATCGAATCATGAATCATGAATCGAATCATGAATCTTGAATCATGAATTGAATCATGAATCATGAATCATGAATAATGAATTGAATCAAGAATCATGAATCGAATCATGAATCATGAATCAAGAATCATGAATTGAATCATGAATCATGAATTGAATCATGAATCATGAAGCATGAATTATGAATTGAATCATGAATCATGAATCATGAATCATGAATCATGAGTTAAATCATGAATCATGAATCATGAATCATGAATCGAATCATGAATCATGAATCAAAAATCATGAATCGAATCATGAATCATGAATTGAATCATGAATCACGAATCATGAATCATCAATCAAATCATGAATCATAAATAGAATCAGGAGTCGAATCATGAATTGAATCATGAATCATGAATTGAATCATGAATCATGAATCTTGAATCATGAATCATGAATTGAATCATGAATCATAAATTATGAATCATGAAGTGAATCATGAATCAGGAATTGAATCATCAATCATGAATCATGAATCATGAATCATGAATCTTGAAGTGAATCATGAATCAGAAATTGAATCATGAATCAAGAATCATAAATTGAATCATGAATCATGAATCATGAATTGAATCATGAATTGAATCATGAATTGAATCATGAATCATGAATCAAAACATGAATCTTGAATCATGAATTGAATCATGAATCATGAATCATGAATTGAATCATAAATCATGAATCATGAATCGAATCATGAATTATGAGTTAAGAATCATGAATCGAATCATGAATCATGAATCATATATTATGAATTGAATCATGAATCATAAATCATGAATCATGAATCGAATCATGAAACATGAATCAAGAATCATGAATCGAATCATGAATCATGAATTGAATCATTAATCATGAATCATGAATTGAATCATGAATCAAGAATCATGAATCGAATCATGAATCATGAATTGAATCATGAATCATGAATTGAATCATGAATTGAATCATGAATTGAATCATGAATCATGAATCAAATCATGAATCTTGAATCATGAATTGAATCATGAATCATGAATCATGAATTGAATCATAAATCATGAATCATGAATCGAATCATGAATTATGAGTTAAGAATCATGAATCGAATCATGAATCATGAATCATATATTATGAATTGAATCATGAATCATAAATCATGAATCATGAATCGAATCATGAAACATGAATCAAGAATCATGAATCGAATCATGAATCATGAATTGAATCATTAATCATGAATCATGAATTGAATCATGAATCAAGAATCATGAATCGAATCATGAATCATGAATTGAATCATTAATCATGAATCATAAATTGAATTATGAATCATGAATCATGAATCATGAATCATGAATCATGAATTGAATCATGAATCATGAATCATGAATCAAATCATGAATCATGAATCATGAATCATGAATCATGAATTGAATCATGAATCATGAATTGAATCATGAATCATGAATCATGAATTGAATCATGAATCATGAATCATGAATTGAATCATGAATCATGAATCATGAATTGAATCAGGATTTGAATCATGAATCATGAATTGAATCATGAATCATGAATCATGAATCGAATCATGAATTGAATCATAAATCATGAATCATGAATTGAATTTATCAATCATGAATCATGAATTGAATCATGAATTGAATCATGAATCATGACTTGAATCATGAATCATGAATCATGAATCATAAATTGAATCATGAATCATGAATCATGAATTGAATCATGAATTGAAACATGAATCATGAATCATGAATTGAATCATGAATCATGAATCGAATCATGAATCATGAATTGAATCATGAATCGAATCATGAATCATGAATTGAATCATGAATCATGAATCGAATCATGAATCATGAATCAAATCATGAATCTTGAATGATGAATTGAATCATGAATCATGAATCATGAATAATGAATTGAATCATGAATCATGAATCATGAATCGAATCATGAATCATGAATCAAGAATCATGAACTGAATCATGAATCATGAATTGAATCATGAATCATGAATCATGAATTATAAATTGAATCATGAATCATGAATCATAAATCAAATCATGAATCATACATTGAATCAGGACTCGAATCATGAATTGAATCATGAATCATGAATTGAATCATGAATCATGAATCTTAAATCATGAATCATTAATTGAATCATGAATCATAAATTATGAATCATGAATTGAATCATGATTTAGGAATTGAATCATGAATCATGAATTGAATCATGAATCATGAATCATGAATTGAATCATGAATCATGAATTGAATCATGAATCATCAATCATCAATTGAATCATGAATCATGAATTGAATCCTGAATTGAATCATGAATCATGAATTGAATCATGAATTAAATAACGAATCATGAATAATAAATTGAATCATGAATCATGAATTATGAGTTGAATCATGAATTGAATCATGAATCATGAATTAAATCATGAATCATGAATCATGAATTGAATAATGAATCATGAATCATGAAATCAAACACGAATCATGAATCATGATTTGAATCATGAATCATGAATTGAATCATGAATCATGAAACATGAATTGAATCATGAATCATGAATCATGAATTGAATCATAAATCATGAAACATGAATTGAATCATGAATCATGAATCATGAATTGAATCATAAATCATGAATCATGAATCGAATCATGAATCATGAAACGAATCATGAATCATGAATCTAATCATAAATCATGTATCATAAGTCATGAATCTAATCATAAATCATGAATTATGAATCATGAATTGATTCATGAATCATAAATTATGAATCATGAATTGAATCATGAATAATGAATTATTAATTGAATCATGAATTATGAATTGAATCATGAATTAAATCATGAATCATGAATTATGAATCATGAATTGAATCATGAATCATGAATTATGAATCATGAATTGAATCATGAATCGATTAATGAATTGAATCATGAATCATGAATTGAATCATGAATCATGAATCATGAATCATGAATTGAATCATGAATCATGAATAATGAATAATGAATTGAATCATGAACTGAATCATGAATTGAATCATAAATCATGAATCATGAATCGAATCATAAATCATGAATTATGAATCATGAATTGATTCATGAATCATGAATTATGTATCGTGAATTGAATCATGAATCATGAATCATGAATTATGAATTGAATCATGAATTGAATCATGAATCATGAATTATGAATCATGAATTGAATCATGAATCATGAATCATTAATTGAATCATGAATCATGAATCATGAATCATGAATTAAATCATGAATCATGAATCATAAATTGAATCATGAATCATTAATTGAATCAGGATTCGAATCATGAATTGAATCATGAATCATGAATCTTGAATCATGAATCATGAATTGAATCATGAATCATAAATTATGAATCATGAATCGAATCATAAATCATGAATTATGAATCATGAATTGATTCATGAATCATGAATTATGAATCATGAATTGAATCATGAATCATGAATCATGAATTATGAATTGAATCATGAATTGAATCATGAATCATGAATTATGAATCATGAATTGAATCATGAATCAGGAATCATGAATCGAATCATGAATCATGAATCATAAATTGTATCATGAATCATGAATTGAATCATGAATCATGAATCATGAATCATGAATTGAATTCATCAATCATGAATCATGAATTGAATCACGAATTGAATCATGAATTATGACTTGAATCATGAATCATGAATCATAAATTGAATCATGAATCATGAATCATGAATTGAATCATGAATTGAAACATGAATCATGAATCATGAATTGAATCATGAATCATGAATCGAATCATGAATCATGAATTGAATCATGAATCGAATCATGAATCATGAATTGAATCATGAATCATGAATCGAATCATGAATCATGAATTGAATCATGAATCGAATCATGAATCATGAATTGAATCATGAATCATGAATCAAATCATGAATCGAATCATGAATCTTGAATCATGAATTGAATCATGAATCATGAACCATGAATAATGAATTGAATCATGAATCATGAATCATGAATCGAATCATGAATCATGAATCAAGAATCATGAATTGAATCATGAATCATGAATTGAATCATGAATCATGAATTATGAATTGAATCATGAATCATGAATCATGAGTTAAATCATGAATCATGAATCATGAATCGAATCATGAGTCATGAATCAAAAATCATGAATCGAATCATGAATCATGAATTGAATCATGAATCATGAATCATGAATAATAAATCAAATCATGAATTATAAATTGAATCAGGACTCGAATCATGAATTGAATCATGAATCATGAATTGAATCATGAATTATGAATCTTGAATCATGAATCATGAATTGAATCATGAATCATAAATTATGAATCATGAATTGAATCATGATTTAGGAATTGAATCATGAATCATGAATTGAATCATGAATCATGAATTGAATCATGAATCATGAATTGAATCATGAATTAAATAACGAATCATGAATAATAAATTGCATCATGAATCATGAATCATGAGTTGAATCATGAATTGAATCATGAATCATGAATTAAATCATGAATCATGAATCATGAATTGAATAATGAATCATGAATCATGAAATGAAACACGAATCATGAATCATGAATTGAATCATGAATCATGAATCTATTCATGAATCATGAAACATGAATTGAATCATGAATCATGAATCATAAATTGAATCATAAATCATAAATCATGAATCGAATCATGAATCATGAATCATGAATCGAATCATGAATCATGCA
This sequence comes from Mixophyes fleayi, assembly GCF_038048845.1. Taxonomy (NCBI): domain Eukaryota; kingdom Metazoa; phylum Chordata; class Amphibia; order Anura; family Limnodynastidae; genus Mixophyes; species Mixophyes fleayi. The sequence goes on along the minus strand of NW_027446994.1, from coordinate 11,535 downwards.
TCTAATCATAAATCATGAATCATGAGTCATGAATCTAATCATAAATCATGAATTATGAATCATGAATTGATTCATGAATCATAAATTATGAATCATGAATTGAATCATGAATCATGAATTATGAATTGAATCATGAATTAAATCATGAATCATGAATTATGAATCATGAATTGAATCATGAATCATGAATTATGAATCATGAATTAAATAATGAATCATGAACCATGAATCATGAATTGAATCATGAATCGATTAATGAATTGAATCATGAATCATGAATTGAATCATGAATCATGAATCATGAATCATGAATTGAATCATGAATCATGAATAATGAATCATGAATTGAATCATGAACTGAATCATGAATTGAATCATAAATCATGAATCATGAATCGAATCATAAATCATGAATTATGAATCATGAATTGATTCATGAATCATGAATTATGAATCATGAATTGAATCATGAATCATGAATCATGAATCATGAATTGAATCATGAATCATGAATTATGAATCATGAATTGAATCATGAATCAGGAATCATGAATCGAATCATGAATCATGAATCATTAATTGAATCATGAATCATGAATCATGAATTAAATCATGAATCATGAATCATAAATCGAATCATGAATCATTAATTGAATCAGGATTCGAATCATGAATTGAATCATGAATCATGAATTGAATCATGAATCATGAATCTTGAATCATGAATCATGAATTGAATCATGAATCATGAATTATGAATGATGAATTGAATCATTAATCATAAATTATGAATCATGAATTCAATCATGAATAGAATCATGAATCATGAATCATGAATCATGAATTGAATCATGAATTGAATCATGAATCATGAATTATGAATCATGAATTGAACCATGAATCGAATCATGAATCATGAATCATAAATTGTATCATGAATCATGAATTGAATCATGAATCATGAATCAAGAGTCATGAATCGAATCATGAATCATGAATTGAATCATGAATCAGGAAACATGAATCGAATCATGAATCATGAATCATGAATCATGAATTGAATCATGAATCATGAATCGAATCATGAATCATGAATTGAATCAGGATTCGAATCATGAATTGAATCACGAATCATGAATCATGATTCATGAATTGAATCATGAATCATGAATCATGAATTATGAATTTAATCATGAATCATAAATCGAATGATGAATCATGAATTGAATCATGAATCATGAATTATGAATCATGAATTGAATCATGAATCATAAATTATGAATCATGAATTGAATCATGACTCATTAATCATGAATCATGAATTGAATCATGAATTGAATCATGAATCATGAATCATGAATTGAATCATGAATTGAATCATGAATCATGAATTATGAATCATGAATTGCATCATGAATCGAATCATGAATCATGAATCATAAATTGTATCATGAATCATGAATTGAATCATGAATCATGAATTGTATCAAGAGTCATGAATTGAATCATGAATCATAAATCGAATCATGAATCATGAATTGAATCAGGATTCGAATCATGAATTAAATCACGAATCATGAATCATTAATCATGAATCATGAATTGAATCATGAATCATGAATTATGAATTGAATCATGAATCATAAATCGAATCATGAATCATGAATTGAATCAGGATTCGAATCATGAATCGAATCATGTATCATAAATCAAGAATCTTGAATCGAATCATGAATCATGATTTGAATCATGAATCATGAATCATGAATTAAATAATGAATTATGAATCATGAATTGAATCATGAATCGAATCATGAATCATGAATCATGAATTGTATCATGAATCATGAATCATGAATTAAATCATGAATCATGAATCATGAATTGAATCATGAATCAGGAAACATGAATCAAATCATGAATTATGAATCATGAATCATGAATTAAATCATGAATCATGAATCATGAATCATGAATCATGAATTGAATAATGTATCATGAATTGAATCATGAATCATGAATTGAATCAGGATTCGAATCATGAATTGAATCATGCATCATGAATTGAATCATGAATCATGAATTGAATCATGAATCATGAATTGAATCATGAATCATAAATCGAATCATGAATCATGAATTGAATCAGGATTCGAATCATGAATTAAATCACAAATCATGAATCATTAATCATGAATCATGAATTGAATCATGAATCATGAATCATGAATTATGAATTGAATCATGAATCATAAATCGAATCATGAATCATGAATTGAATCAGGATTCGAATCATGAATCGAATCATGAATCATAAATCAAGAATCTTGAATCGAATCATGAATCATGATTTGAATCATGAATCATGAATCATGAATTAAATAATGAATTATGAATCATGAATTGAATCATGAATCGAATCATGAATCATGAATCATGAATTGTATCATGAATCATGAATCATGAATCATGAATTAAATCATGAATCATGAATCATGAATTGAATCATGAATCAGGAAACATGAATCAAATCATGAATTATGAATCATGAATCATGAATTAAATCATGAATCATGAATCATGAATCATGAATCATGAATTGAATAATGTATCATGAATTGAATCATGAATCATGAATTGAATCAGGATTCGAATCATGAATTGAATCATGCATCATGAATTGAATCATGAATCATGAATTGAATCATGAATCATGAATTATAAATCATGAATCGAATCATGAATCATGATATGAATCATGAATTGAATCATGAATCATGAATCATAAATTGAACCATGAATCATGAATCATGAATTGAATTATGAATTGAATCATGAATCATGATTCATGAATTGAATAATGAATTGAATAATGAATTATAAATTAAATAATGAATCATGAATCATGAATTGAATCCTGAATTGAATCATGAATCATGAATTGAATCATGAATCATGAATCATGAATTGAATCATGAATCATGAATCATGAATTGAATCATGAATTGAATCATAAATCATGAATCATGAATCATGAATCATGAATCATGAATTGAATCATGAATTGAATCATGAATCATGAATTGAATCATGAATTATGAATAATAAATTGAATCATGAATCATGAATCATGAATTGAATCATGAATCATGAATCATGAATTGAATCATGAATCATGAATCGAATCATGAATCATGAATTGAATCATGAATCATGAATCGAATCATGAATCTTGAATCATGAATTGAATCATGAATCATGAATCATGAATTTAATCATTAATCATGAATCATGAATCGAATCATGAATCATGAGTCAAGAATCATGAATTGAATCATGAATCATGAATCATGAATTGAATCATGATACATGAATCATGAATTGAATCATGAATCATGAATCATGAATTGAATCATGAATCATGAATCATGAATTGAATCATGAATCATGAATCATGAATTGAATTATGAATCATGAATCGAATCATGAATCATGAATTGAATCATGAATCATGAATCATGAATTGAATCATGAATCATGAATCATGAATTGAATCATGAATCATGAATCATGAATAATAAATTGAATCCTGAATCATGAATCATGAATTGAATCATGAATTGAAACATGAATCATGAATTGAATCATGAATCATGAATCATGCATGAATCGAATCATGAATCATGAGTCAAGAATCATGAATCGAATCATGAATCATGAGTCAAGAATCATGAATCGAATAATGAATCATGAATTGAATCATGAATCATGAATCCTGAATTGAATCATGAATTGAATCATGAATCATGAATCATGAATTGAATCATGAATTATGAATCATGAATTGAATCATGAATCATGAATTGAATCATGAATCATGAATCATGAATTGAATCATGAATTGAATCATAAATTATGAATCATGAATCATGAATTGAATCATGAATCATGAATTGAATCATGAATTGAATCATGAATCATGAATCATGAATTGAATCATGAATTATGAATCATGAATCATGAATAATAAATTGAATCATGAATCATGAATCATGAATTGAATCATGAATTGAATCATGAATCATGAATTGAATCATGAATCATGAATCATGAATCGAATCATGAATTATGAGTCAAGAATCATTAATCGAATCATGAATCATGAGTCAAGAATCATGAATCGAATCATGAATCATTAATTGAATCATGAATCATGAATCATGAATTATGAATTGAATCATGAATCATGAATTGAATCATGAATCATGAATCATGAATCATGAATTGAATCATGAATCATGAATCATGAATCATGAATTGAATCATGAATCATGATTCATGATTCATGATTCAATTCATGATTCATGATTCATGATTTGAATCATGAATCATGAATCATGAATTGAATCATGAATCATGAATCATGAATTGAATCATGAATCATGATTCATGATTCATGATTCAATTCATGATTCATGATTCATGATTCATGATTCATGATTTGAATCATGAATCATGAATCATGAATTGAATCATGAATCATGAATCATGAATTCAATCATGAATCATGAATCATGAATTGAATCATGAATCATGAATCATGAATCGAATCATGAATCATGAATCATGAATTGAATCATGAATCATGATTCATGATTCATGAATCATGAATCATGAATTGAATCATGAATCATGAATCATGACATGAATCATGAATCATGAATCATGAATCATGAATCATAAATCAAATCATGAACCATAAATTGAATTAGGATTCGAATCATGAATTAAATCATGAATAGAATCATGAATCATGAATCATGAATTGAATCATGAATCATGAAACATGAATCCAATAATGAATCATGAGTCAAGAATCATGAATCAAATCATGAAAAATGAGTCAAGACTCATAAATCGAATCATGAATCATGAATTGGATCATGAATCATGAATTGAATCATGAATCATGAATCATGATTTGAATCATGAATCATGAATCATGAATTGAATCATGAATCATGAATCATGAATTGAATCATGAATCATGAATCATGAATTATGAATTAAATCATGAATCATGAATTGAATCATGAATCATGAATCATGAATCATGAATTGAATCATGAATCATGAATCATGAATCATGAATTGAATCATGAATCATGAATCAAATCATGAATCATGAATTGAATCATGAATCATGAATTGAATCATGAATCATGAATCGAATCATGAATCATGAATCGAATCATGAATCATGAGTTGAATCATGAATCATGAATCATGAATTGAATCATGAATCATGAATTGAATCATGAATCATGAATCATGAATTGAATCATGAATCATGAATCATGAATTGAATCATGAATCATGAATTGAATCATGAACTGAATCATGAATCATGAATCATGAATCATGATATGAATCATGAATCATGAATCATAAATCAAATCATGAATCATAAATTGAATTAGGATTCGAATCATGAATTGAATCATGAATCATGAATTAAATCATGAATCATGAAACATGAATCGAATCATGAGTCAAGAATCATGAATCAAATCATGAAAAATGAGTCAAGAATCATAAATCGAATCATGAATCATGAATTGGATCATGAATCATGAATTGAATCATGAATCATGAATCATGAATCATGATTTGAATCATGAATCATGAATCATGAATTGAATCATGAATCATGAATCATGAATTGAATCATGAATCATGAATCATGAATTATGAATTAAATCATGAATCATAAATTGAATCATGAATCATGAATCATGAATTGAATCTTGAATCATGAATCATGAATCATGAATTGAATCATGAATCATGAATCATGAATCAAATCATGAATCATGAATTGAATCATGAATCATGAATTGAATCATGAATCAAATCATGAATCATGAATTGAATCATGAATCATGAATTGAATCATGAATCATGAATCGAATCATGAATCGAATCATGAATCATGAATTGAATCATGAATCATGAATCATGAATTGAATCATGAATCATGAATCATGAATTGAATCATGAATCATGAATCATGAATTGAATCATGAATCATGAATCATGAATTGAATCATGAATCATGAATCATGAATCATGATATGAATCATGAATCATGAATCATAAATCAAATCATGAATCATAAATTGAATTAGGATTCGAATCATGAATTGAATCATGAATCATGAATTAAATCATGAATCATGAATTGAATCATGAATCATGAATCATGAATTGAATCATGAATCATGAATCATGAATTGAATCATGAATCATGAATCATGAATTGAATTATGAATCATGAATTGGATCATGAATCATGAATTGAATCATGAATCATGAATCATGAATCATGATTTGAATCATGAATCATGAATCATGAATTGAATCATGAATCATGAATCATGAATTGAATCATGAATCATGAATCATGAATTATGAATTAAATCATGAATCATAAATTGAATCATGAATCATGAATCATGAATCATGAATTGAATCATGAATCATGAATCATGAATCATGAATTGAATCATGAATCATGAATCATGAATCAAATCATGAATCATGAATTGAATCATGAATCATGAATTGAATCATGAATCAAATCATGAATCATGAATTGAATCATGAATCATGAATTGAATCATGAATCATGAATCGAATCATGAATCGAATCATGAATCATGAATTGAATCATGAATCATGAATTGAATCATGAATCATGAATCATGAATTGAATCATGAATCATGAATCATGAATTGAATCATGAATCATGAATCATGAATTGAATCATGAATCATGAATCATGAATTGAATCATGAATCATGAATCATGAATTGAATCATGAATCATGAATCATGAATCATGATATGAATCATGAATCATGAATCATAAATCAAATCATGAATCATAAATTGAATTAGGATTCGAATCATGAATTGAATCATGAATCATGAATTAAATCATGAATCATGAATTGAATCATGAATCATGAATCATGAATTGAATCATGAATCATGAATCATGAATTGAATCATGAATCATGAATCATGAATTGAATTATGAATCATGAATCGAATCATGAATCATGAATTGAATCATGAATCATGAATCATGAATTAAATCATGAATCATGAATCATGAATTGAATCATGAATCATGAATTGAATCATGAATCATGAATCGAATCATGAATCGAATCATGAATCATGAATTGAATCATGAATCATGAATCATGAATTGAATCATGAATCATGAATCATGAATTGAATCATGAATCATGAATCATGAATTGAATCATGAATCATGAATCATGAATTGAATCATGAATCATGAATCATGAATTGAATCATGAATCATGAATCATGAATCATGATATGAATCATGAATCATGAATCATAAATCAAATCATGAATCATAAATTGAATTAGGATTCGAATCATGAATTGAATCATGAATCATGAATTAAATCATGAATCATGAATTGAATCATGAATCATGAATCATGAATTGAATCATGAATCATGAATCATGAATTGAATCATGAATCATGAATCATGAATTGAATTATGAATCATGAATTGGATCATGAATCATGAATTGAATCATGAATCATGAATCATGAATCATGATTTGAATCATGAATCATGAATCATGAATTGAATCATGAATCATGAATCATGAATTGAATCATGAATCATGAATCATGAATTATGAATTAAATCATGAATCATAAATTGAATCATGAATCATGAATCATGAATCATGAATTGAATCATGAATCATGAATCATGAATCATGAATTGAATCATGAATCATGAATACATGAATCAAATCATGAATCATGAATTGAATCATGAATCATGAATTGAATCATGAATCAAATCATGAATCATGAATTGAATCATGAATCATGAATTGAATCATGAATCATGAATCGAATCATGAATCGAATCATGAATCATGAATTGAATCATGAATCATGAATTGAATCATGAATCATGAATCATGAATTGAATCATGAATCATGAATCATGAATTGAATCATGAATCATGAATCATGAATTGAATCATGAATCATGAATCATGAATTGAATCATGAATCATGAATCATGAATTGAATCATGAATCATGAATCATGAATCATGATATGAATCATGAATCATGAATCATAAATCAAATCATGAATCATAAATTGAATTAGGATTCGAATCATGAATTGAATCATGAATCATGAATTAAATCATGAATCATGAATTGAATCATGAATCATGAATCATGAATTGAATCATGAATCATGAATCATGAATTGAATCATGAATCATGAATCATGAATTGAATTATGAATCATGAATCGAATCATGAATCATGAATTGAATCATGAATCATGAATCATGAATTAAATCATGAATCATGAATCATGAATTGAATCATGAATCATGAATCATGAATAATAAATTGAATCCTGAATCATGAATCATGAATTGAATCATGAATTGAATCATGAATCATGAATCATGAATTGAATCATGAATCATGAATCATGCATGAATCGAATCATGAATCATGAGTCAAGAATCATGAATCGAATCATGAATCATGAGTCAAGAATCATGAATCGAATCATGAATCATGAATTGAATCATGAATCATGAATCCTGAATTGAATCATGAATTGAATCATGAATCATGAATCATGAATTGAATCATGAATTATGAATCATGAATTGAATCATGAATCATGAATTGAATCATGAATCATGAATCATGAATTGAATCATGAATTGAATCATAATTATGAATCATGAATCATGAATTGAATCATGAATTGAATCATGAATCATGAATCATGAATTGAATCATGAATTATGAATCATGAATCATGAATAATAAATTGAATCATGAATCATGAATCATGAATTGAATCATGAATTGAATCATGAATCATGAATTGAATCATGAATCATGAATCATGAATCGAATCATGAATTATGAGTCAAGAATCATTAATCGAATCATGAATCATGAGTCAAGAATCATGAATCGAATCATGAATCATTAATTGAATCATGAATCATGAATCATGAATTATGAATTGAATCATGAATCATGAATTGAATCATGAATCATGAATCATGAATCATGAATTGAATCATGAATCATGAATCATGAATCATGAATTGAATCATGAATCATGATTCATGATTCAATTCATGATTCATGATTCATGATTCATGATTTGAATCATGAATCATGAATCATGAATTGAATCATGAATCATGAATCATGAATTGAATCATGAATCATGAATCATGAATTGAATCATGAATCATGAATCATGAATCATGAATCGAATCATGAATCATGAATCATGAATTGAATCATGAATCATGAATTGAATCATGAATCATGAATCATGAATTGAATCATGAATCATGAATCATGACATGAATCATGAATCATGAATCATGAATCATGAATCATAAATCAAATCATGAACATAAATTGAATTAGGATTCGAATCATGAATTGAATCATGAATCATGAATTAAATCATGAATCATGAATCATGAATTGTATCATGAATCATGAATTATGAATCATGAATTGAATCATGAATCAGGAATTGAATCATGAATCATGAATCATGAATCATGATTTGAATCATGAATCATGAATTGAATAATGAATCAAATCATGAATCATGAATTAAATCATGAATCATGAATTGAATCATGAATCATGAATTGAATCATGAATCATGAATTGAATCATGAATCATGAATTGAAACATGAATCATGAATTGAATCATAAATCATGTATTGAATAATGAATCAAATCATGAATCATTAATTAAATCATGAATCATGAATTGAATCATGAATCATGAATTGAATCATGAATCATGAATCATGAATTGAATCATGAATTGAATCATAAATTATAATCATGAATTGAATCATGAATCATGAATCATGAATTGAATCATTAATTGCATCATGAATCATGAATAATATAATGAATCATGAATCATGAATAATAAATTGAATCATGAATCATGAATCATGAATCATGAATTGAATCATTAATTGCATCATGAATCATGAATAATATAATGAATCATGAATCATGAATAATAAATTGAATCATGAATCATGAATCATGAATTAAATCATGAATAGAATCATGAATCATGAATCATGAATTGAATCATGAATCATGAAACATGAATCGAATCATGAATCATGAGTCAAGAATCATGATTTAAATCATGAAAAATGAGTCAAGAATCATAAATCGAATCATGAATCATGAATTGGATCATGAATCATGAATTGAATCATGAATCATGAATCATGATTTGAATCATGAATCATGAATCATGAATTGAATCATGAATCATGAATCATGAATTGAATCATGAATCATGAATCATGAATTATGAATTAAATCATGAATCTTGAATTGAATCATGAATCAGGAATTGAATCATGAATCATGAATCATGAATTGAATGATGAATCATGAATTGAATGATGAATCATGAATTGAATAATGAATCAAATCATGAATCATGAATTAAATCATGAATCATGAATTGAATCATGAATCATGAATTGAATCATGAATCATGAATTGAATCATGAATCATGAATTGAATCATGAATCATGATTGAAACATGAATCATGAATTGAATCATAAATCATGTATTGAATAATGAATCAAATCATGAATCATTAATTAAATCATGAATCATGAATTGAATGATGAATCATGAATTGAATCATGAATCATGAATCATGATTGAATCATGAATTGAATCATAAATTATAAATCATGAATTGAATCATGAATCATGAATTGAATCATGAATTGAATCATGAATCATGAATAATATAATGAATCATGAATCATGAATAATAAATTGAATCATGAATCATGAATCATGAATTAAATCATGAATAGAATCATGAATCATGAATCATGAATTGAATCATGAATCATGAAACATGAATCCAATCATGAATCATGAGTCAAGAATCATGAATCAAATCATGAAAAATGAGTCAAGAATCATAAATCGAATCATGAATCATGAATTGGATCATGAATCATGAATTGAATCATGAATCATGAATCATGAATAATAAATTGAATCATGAATCATGAATTATGAATTGAATCATGAATTGAATCATGAATCATGAATCATGAATCGAATCATGAATCATGAGTCAAGAATCATGAATCGAATCATGAATCATGAGTCAAGAATCATGAATCATGAATTGAATCATGAATCATGAATCATGAATTGAATCATGAATCATGAATCATGAATCGAATCATAATTTGAATCATGAATCATGAATCATGAATTGAATCATGAATCAGAAATCATGAATTGAATCATGAATCATGAATCATGAATCATGAATCGAATCATGAATCATGAATCATGAATTGAATCATGAATCATGAATTGAATCATGAATA
>NW_027446993.1:0-39993 GCF_038048845.1 Mixophyes fleayi | reverse complement strand
TCAATTCATGATTCATAATTCATGATTCATGATTCAATTCATGATTCATGATTCATGATTCGATTCATGATTCATGATTCATGATTCAATTCATGATTCATGATTCATGATTCATGATTCAATTCATGATTCATAATTCATGATTCATGATTCAATTCATGATTCATGATTCATGATTCGATTCATGATTCATGATTCATGATTCAATTCATGATTCATGATTCATGATTCAATTCATGATTCATGATTCATGATTCAATTCATGATTCATGATTCGTTTCATGATTCATGATGCAATTCATGATTCATGTTTCATGATTCAATTCATGATTCATGATTCATGATTCAATTTATGATTTGTGATTCATGATTCATGATTCGATTCATGATTCATGATTCAAATCATGATTAATGATTTATTTCATGATTCAGGATTCATGATTCATGATTCATGATTCAATTCATGATTCATGATTCGATTCATGATTTATGATTCATGATTCGATTCATGATTCATGATTCGATTTGTGCTTTATGATTCATGATTTAATTCATGATTCATGATTCATTATTCAATTCATGATTCAATTCATGATTCATGATTTATGATTCATGATTCAATTCATGATTCATGATTCAATTCATTAATTCATAATTCATCATTCATGATTCATGATTCAATTCATCATTCATGATTTATGATTTAATTCATGATTCAATTCATCATTCATGATTCAATTAATGATTCATGATTCAATTCATGATTCATGATTCAATTCATGATTCGATTCATGATTAAAATCATGATTCATGATTCAATTCATGATTCCTGATTCTTGATTCATGATTTAATTCAAGATTCATAATTCATGATTCATGATTCAATTTATGATTCAATTTATGATTTGTGATTCATGATTCATGATTCAATTCATGATTCATGATTCATGATTCAATTCATGATTCATAATTCATGATTCATGATTCAATTCATGATTCATAATTCATGATTCATGATTCAATTCATGATTCATGATTCAATTCATGATTCGATTCATGATTAAAATCATGATTCATGATTCAATTCATGATTCCTGATTCTTGATTCATGATTTAATTCAAGATTCATAATTCATGATTCATGATTCAATTTATGATTCAATTTATGATTCGTGATTCATGATTCATGATTCAATTCATGATTCATGATTCATGATTCAATTCATGATTCATAATTCATGATTCAATTCATGATTCATAATTCATGATTCATGATTCAATTCATGATTCATGATTCATGATTCTATTCATGATTCATGATTCATGATTCAATTCATGATTCATGATTCATGATTCAATTCATGATTCATAATTCATGATTCATGATTCAATTCATGATTCATGATTCATGATTCGATTCATGATTCATAATTCATGATTCATGATTCGATTCATGATTCATGATTCATGATTCAATTCATTTTTCATGATTCATGATTCATGATTCATGATTCATGATTCAATTCATGATTCATGATTCATGATTCAATTAATGATTCATGATTTGATTTATGATTTATGATTCATGATTTAATTCATGATTCATGATTCATGATTCAATTGACGATTCATGATTCATGATTCAATTCATGATTCAATTCATGAATCATGATTCATGATTTAATTTATGATTCATGATTCATGATTCAATTCATGATTCATGATTCATGATTCAATTCATGATTCAATTCATGATTCATGATTCATGATTCAATTCATGATTCATGATTCAATTCATGAATCATGATTCAATTCATGATTCATAATTCATGATTCATGATTCAATTCATGATTCATGATTCAATTCATGATTCAATTCATGATTTATGATTCGATTAATGATTTATGATTCAATTCATGGTTCAATTCTTGATTCATGATTCGATTCATGATTCATGATTCATGATTTAATTCATGATTCATGATTCAATTCCTGATTTATGATTCATGATTCAGGATGCAATTCATGATTCATGATTCATGATTTGATTCATGATTCATGATTCATGCTTCAATTCATGATTCATGATTCAATTCATGATTCATGATTCAATTCATGATTCATAATTCATGATTTATGATTCAATTCATGATTCATGATTCATGATTAAATTCATGATTCATAATTCATGATTCATGATTCATAATTCATAATTCATGATTCATGATTCAATTCATGATTCATGATTCATGATTTGATTCATGATACATGATTCATGAGTCAATTCATGATTCATGATTCATGATTCATGATTCAATTCATAATTCATGATTCAATTCATGATTCATGATTTGATTTATGATTTATGATTCATGATTTAACTCATGATTCATGATTCATGATTCAATTGATGATTCATGATTTAATTCATGATTCAATTCATGATTCATCATTCATGATTTAATTCATGATTCATGATACAATTCATGATTCATGATACAATTCATGATTCATGATTAAATTCATGATTCATAATTCATGATTCATGATTGAATTCATGATTCATGATTCGATTAATGATTTATGATTCAATTCATGATTCAATTCTTGATTCATGATTCGATTCATAATTCATGATTCAATTCATGATTCATGATTCAATTCATGATTCATGATTCGATTAATGATTTATGATTCAATTCATGATTCAATTCTTGATTCATGATTCGATTCATAATTCATGATTCAATTCATGATTCATGATTCAATTCATGATTCATGATGCAATTCATGATTCATGTTTCATGATTCAATTCATGATTCATGATTCATGATTCAATTCATGATTCAATTCATGATTCAATTCATGATTCAATTCATGATTCAATTCATGATTCAATTCATGATTCATGATTCAATTCATGATTCAATTCATGATTCATGATTCAATTCATGATTCAATTCATGATTCATGATTCATGATTCAATTCATGATTCAATTCATGATTCATGGTTCATGATTCAATTTATGATTCGTGATTCATGATTCATGATTCAATTCATGATTCGATTTATGATTCATGATTCATGATTCAATTCATGATTCATGATTCATGATTCAATTAATGATTCATGATTCAATTCATGATTCATGATTCAATTCATGATTCGATTCCTGATTAAAATCATGATTCATGATTCAATTCATGATTCATGATTCATGATTCAATTCATGATTCATGATTCATGGTTCAATTCATGATTCATAATTCATGATTTATGATTCAAGATTCATGATTCATTTCATGATTCATGATTCATGATTCAATTCATGATTCATGATTCATGGTTCAATTCATGATTCATAATTCATGATTTATGATTCAATTCATGATTCATGATTCATGATTCAATTCATGATTCATGATTCAATTCATGATTCATGATTCATGATTCAATTTATGATTCGTGATTCATGATTCAATTCATGATTCATGATTCATGATTCAATTCATGATTCGATTTATGATTAATGATTCAATTCATGATTTATGATTCAATTCATGATGACATTCCTGATTAAAATCATGATTCATTATTCAATTCATGATTCATGATTCAATTCATGATTGATGATTCATGATTTAATCCATGATTCATGATTCATGATTCAATTCATGATTCAATTCATGATTCAATTCATGGTTCATGATTCAATTCATGATTCAATTCATGATTCATGATTCAATTCATGATTCAATTCATGATTCATGATTCATGATTCAATTCATGATTCATTTCATGATTCATGGTTCATGATTCAATTTATGATTCGTGATTCATGATTCATGATTCAATTCATGATTCGATTTATGATTCATGATTCATGATTCAATTCATGATTCATGATTCATGATTCAATTAATGATTCATGATTCAATTCATGATTCATGATTCAATTCATGATTCGATTCCTGATTAAAATCATGATTCATGATTCAATTCATGATTCATGTTTCATGATTCATGATTCAATTCATGATTCATGATTCATGATTCAATTCATGATTCAATTCATGATTTAATTCATGATTCAATTCATGATTCATGATTCAATTCATGATTCAATTCATGATTCATGATTCGATTAATGATTTATGATTCAATTTATGATTTAATTCATGATTCGATTCATGATTCATGATTCAATTCATGATTCATGATTCATGATTCAATTCATGATTCATGATTCATGATTCATGATTCATGATTCGATTCATGATTCATGATTCAATTCAAGATTTATTATTCATTTCATGATTCATGATCCATGATTCATGATTCAATTCATGATTCATGATTCAATTAATGATTCATGAGTCATTATTCATTTCATGATTCATGATTCATGAGTCATGATTCATGATTTAATTCATGATTCATGATTCAAGATTCATGATTCATTTCATGATTCATGATTCAATTCATGATTCATGATTCATTATTCAATTCATGATTCATGATTCATGATTCATGATTCATGATTCATGATTCATGATTCAATTCATGATTCATGATTCATTATTCAATTCATGATTCATTATTCATGATTCAATTCATGATTCATGATTTGATTAATGATTTATGATTCAATTCATGATTCAATTCATGATTCATGATTCAAATTATGATTCATGATTTATTTCATGATTCATGATTCATGATTCAATTCACGATTCATGATTCATGATTCAAGATTCATGATTCATTTCATGATTCATGATTCAATTCATGATTCATGATTCAATTCATGATTCATGATTCATGATTCATGATTCATGATTCAATTCATGATTCATGATTCATGATTCAATTCATGATTCAATTCATAATTCATGATTCAAATCATGATTCATGATTTATTTCATGATTCATGATTCATGATTCATGATTCGATTCATGATTCATGATTCATGATTCAATACATGATTCATGGTTCATGATTCAATTCATGATTCATGATTTATGATTCGATTTATGATTTGATTCATGATTCATGATTCAATACATGATTCATGGTTCATGATTCAATTCATGATTCATGATTTATGATTCGATTTATGATTTATGATTCATGATTTAATTCATGATTCATGATTCATGATTCAATTCATTATTCAATTCATGATTCATGATTCATGATTCATGATTCGATTCATGATTCATTATTCAATTCATGATTCATGATTCATTATTCAATTCATGATTCATGATTCATGATTCAATTCATGATTCATGATTCATTATTCAATACATGATTCATGATTCATGATTCAATTCATGATTCATGATTCAATTCATGATTCATGATTCAATTCATGATTCATGATTCATTTCATGATTTATGATTCGATTCATGATTCATGATTCATGATTGAATTCATGATTCATGATTCATGATTCGATTCATGATTCATGATTCGATTCATGATTTATGATTCATGATTCGATTTGTGCTTTATGATTCATAATTTAATTCATGATTCATGATTCATGATTCAATTGATGATTCATGATTCATGATTCAATTCATGATTCAATTCATGATTTATGATACGATTCATGATTCATTATTCAATTCATGATTCATGATTCATGATTCAATTCATGATTCATGATTTGATTAATGATTTATGATTCAATTCATGATTCAATTCATGATTCATGATTCGATTCATGATTCATGATTCATGATTCAATTCATGATTCATGATTCGATTCATGATTCGATTCATGATTCATGATTCATGATTCAATTCATGATTCATGATTCGATTCATGATTCGATTTATGATTTATGATTCATGATTTAATTCATGATTCATGAATCAATTGATGATTCATGATTCATGATTCAATTCATGATTCAATTCATGATTTATGATACGATTCATGATTCATTATTCAATTCATGATTCATGATTCATGATTCAATTCATGATTCAATTCATGATTCATGATTCATGATTCATTATTCAATTCATGATTTATGATTCATGATTCAATTCATTATTCAATTCATGATTCATGATTCATTATTCAATTCATGATTCAATTCATGATTCATTATTCATTATTCAATTATGATTCATGATTCAATTTATGATTCATGATTCATGATTCAATTCACGATTCATGATTCATGATTCAATTCATGATTCATAATTCAATTCATGATTCATGATTCATTTCATGATTCATGATTCATGATTCATGATTAATGATTCAATTCATGATTCATGATTCATGATTCATGATTCGATTCATGATTCATGATTCAATTCATGATTCATGATTCATTATTCAATTCATGATTCATGATTCATGATTCATGATTCAATTCATGATTCATGATTCATTATTCAATTCATGATTCATTATTCATGATTCAATTCATGATTCATGATTTGATTAATGATTTATGATTCAATTCATGATTCAATTCATGATTCATGATTCAAATTATGATTCATGATTTATTTCATGATTCATGATTCATGATTCATGATTCGATTCATGATTCATGATTCAATTCATGATTCATGATTCGATTCATGATTCGATTTATGATTTATGATTCATGAGTTAATTCATGATTCATGAATCAATTGATGATTCATGATTCATGATTCAATTCATGATTCAATTCATGATTTATGAGACGATTCATGATTCATTATTCAATTCATGATTCATGATTCATGATTCAATTCATGATTCATGATTTGATTAATGATTTATGATTCAATTCATGATTCAATTCATGATTCATGATTCGATTCATGATTCATGATTCATGATTCAATTCATGATTCATGATTCGATTCATGATTCGATTCATGATTCATGATTCATGATTCAATTCATGATTCATGATTCGATTCATGATTCGATTTATGATTTATGATTCATGATTTAATTCATGATTCATGAATCAATTGATGATTCATGATTCATGATTCAATTCATGATTCAATTCATGATTTATGATACGATTCATGATTCATTATTCAATTCATGATTCATGATTCATGATTCAATTCATGATTCAATTCATGATTCATGATTCATGATTCATTATTCAATTCATGATTTATGATTCATGATTCAATTCATTATTCAATTCATGATTCATGATTCATTATTCAATTCATGATTCAATTCATGATTCATTATTCATTATTCAATTATGATTCATGATTCAATTTATGATTCATGATTCATGATTCAATTCACGATTCATGATTCATGATTCAATTCATGATTCATAATTCAATTCATGATTCATGATTCATTTCATGATTCATGATTCATGATTCATGATTAATGATTCAATTCATGATTCATGATTCATGATTCATGATTCGATTCATGATTCATGATTCAATTCATGATTCATGATTCATTATTCAATTCATGATTCATGATTCATGATTCATGATTCAATTCATGATTCATGATTCATTATTCAATTCATGATTCATTATTCATGATTCAATTCATGATTCATGATTTGATTAATGATTTATGATTCAATTCATGATTCAATTCATGATTCATGATTCAAATTATGATTCATGATTTATTTCATGATTCATGATTCATGATTCATGATTCGATTCATGATTCATGATTCATGATTCAATTCATGATTCAAGATTCGATTCATGATTCGATTTATGATTTATGATTCATGATTTAATTCATGATTCATGAATCAATTGATGATTCATGATTCATGATTCAATTCATGATTCAATTCATGATTTATGATACGATTCATGATTCATTATTCAATTCATGATTCATGATTCATGATTCAATTCATGATTCAATTCATGATTCATGATTCATGATTCAATTCATTATTCAATTCATGATTCATGATTCATTATTCAATTCATGATTCAATTCATGATTCATTATTCATTATTCAATTATGATTCATGATTCAATTTATGATTCATGATTCATGATTCAATTCACGATTCATGATTCATGATTCAATTCATGATTCATAATTCAATTCATGATTCATGATTCATTTCATGATTCATGATTCATTATTCAATTCATGATTCAATTCATGATTCATTATTCATTATTCAATTATGATTCATGATTCAATTTATGATTCATGATTCATGATTCAATTCACGATTCATGATTCATGATTCAATTCATGATTCATAATTCAATTCATGATTCATGATTCATTTCATGATTCATGATTCATGATTCATGATTAATGATTCAATTCATGATTCATGATTCATGATTCATGATTCGATTCATGATTCATGATTCGATTCATGATTCATGATTCATGATTCAATTCATGATTCATGATTCATGATTCATGATACAATTCATGATTCATGATTCATGATTCGATTCATGATTCATGATTCGATTTATGATTTATGATTCATGATTTAATTCATGATTCATGATTCATGATTCGATTCATGATTCATGATTCGATTTATGATTCATGATTCAATTCATGATTCATGATTCGATTCATGATTTATGATTCATGATTCGATTCATGATTTATGATTCATGATTCGATTCATGATTCATGATTCGATTTGTGCTTTATGATTCATGATTTAATTCATGATTCATTATTCATGATTCAATTGATGATTCATGATTCATGATTCAATTCATTATTCAATTCATGATTCATGATTCATGATTCAATTTATGATTCATGATTCATGATTCAATTCATGATTCATGATTCAATTCATGATTCAATTCATGATTCATGATTTATGATTCATGATTCAATTCATGTTTCATGATTCAATTCATGATTCAGGATTCAATTCATGATTCATAATTCATCATTCATGATTCATGATTCATGATTTATGATTCAATTCATGATTCAATTCATGATTCATGATTCATGATTCTTGATTCAATTAATGATTCATGATTCAATTCATGATTCATGATTCAATTCATGATTCGATTCATGATTAAAATCATGATTCATGATTCAATTCATGATTCATGATTCATGATTCATGATTTAATTCAAGATTCATAATTCATGATTCATGATTCAATTTATAATTCAATTTATGATTCGTGATTCATGATTCATGATTCAATTCATGATTCATAATTCATGATTCATGATTCAATTCATGATTCATAATTCAAGATTCATGATTCAATTCATGATTCATGATTCATTTCATGATTCATGATTCATGATTCATGATTCATGATTTGATTCATGAATCATGATTCAATTCATGATTCATGATTCATGATTCATGATTCATGATTCATGATTTGATTCATGAATCATGATTCAATTCATGATTCATGATTCATGATTCATGATTCATGATTCAATTCATGATTCATGATTCATGATTCAATTAATGATTCATGATTTGATTTATGATTTATGATTCATGATTTAATTCATGATTCATGATTCATGATTCAATTGACGATTCATGATTCATGATTCAATTCATGATTCAATTCATGAATCATGATTCATGATTTAATTTATGAATCATGATTCATGATATAATTTATGATTCATGATTCATGATTCAATTCATGATTCATGATTCATGATTCAATTCATGATTCAATTCATGATTTATGATACGATTCATGATTCATTATTCAATTCATGATTCATGATTCATGATTCAATTCATGATTCAATTCATGATTCATGATTCAATTCATGATTCGATTCATGATTAAAATCATGATTCATGATTCAATTCATGATTCATGATTCATGATTCATGATTTAATTCAAGATTCATAATTCATGATTCATGATTCAATTTATAATTCAATTTATGATTCGTGATTCATGATTCATGATTCAATTCATGATTCATAATTCATGATTCATGATTCAATTCATGATTCATAATTCAAGATTCATGATTCAATTCATGATTCATGATTCATTTCATGATTCATGATTCATGATTCATGATTCATGATTTGATTCATGAATCATGATTCAATTCATGATTCATGATTCATGATTCATGATTCATGATTCATGATTTGATTCATGAATCATGATTCAATTCATGATTCATGATTCATGATTCATGATTCATGATTCAATTCATGATTCATGATTCATGATTCAATTAATGATTCATGATTTGATTTATGATTTATGATTCATGATTTAATTCATGATTCATGATTCATGATTCAATTGACGATTCATGATTCATGATTCAATTCATGATTCAATTCATGAATCATGATTCATGATTTAATTTATGATTCATGATTCATGATTCAATTCATGATTCATGATTCATGATTCAATTCATGATTCAATTCATGATTCATGATTCGAATAATGATTTATGATTCAATTCATGATTCAATTCTTGATTCATGATTCGATTCATGATTCATGATTCAATTCATGATTCATGATTCAATTCCTGATTCATGATTCATGATTAATTTCATGATTCATGATGCAATTCATGATTCATGTTTCATGATTCAATTCATGATTCATGATTCATGATTCAATTTATGATTTGTGATTCATGATTCATGATTCAATTCATGATTCATGATTCAATTCATGATTCATGATTCATGATTCATGATTCATGATTCAATTCATGATTCATAATTCATGATTTATGATTCAATTCATGATTCATGATTCATGACTAAATTCATGATTCATAATTCATGATTCATGATTCAATTCATGATTCATAATTCATGATTCATGATTCAATTCATGATTCATGATTCATGATTCATGATTTGATTCATGATTCATGATTCATGATTCAATTCATGATTCATGATTCATGATTCAATTGATGATTCATGATTCATGATTCAATTCATGATTCAATTCATGATTCTTGATTCATGATTCTTGATTCAATTAATGATTCATGATTCAATTC
This sequence comes from Mixophyes fleayi, assembly GCF_038048845.1. Lineage (NCBI taxonomy): Eukaryota > Metazoa > Chordata > Amphibia > Anura > Limnodynastidae > Mixophyes > Mixophyes fleayi. The sequence continues at coordinate 28,980 of NW_027446993.1, read as the reverse complement.
ATGATTCATGATTCAATTCATGATTCGATTCATGATTAAAATCATGATTCATGATTCAATTCATGATTCATGATTAATGATTCATGATTTAATTCAAGATTCATAATTCATGATTCATGATTCAATTTATAATTCAATTTATGATTCGTGATTCATGATTCATGATTCAATTCATGATTCATAATTCATGATTCATGATTCAATTCATGATTCATAATTCAAGATTCATGATTCAATTCATGATTCATGATTCATGATTCATGATTCATGATTTGATTCATGAATCATGATTCAATTCATGATTCATGATTCATGATTCATGATTCATGATTTGATTCATGAATCATGATTCAATTCATGATTCATGATTCATGATTCATGATTCATGATTCAATTCATGATTCATAATTCATGATTCAATTAATGATTCATGATTTGATTTATGATTTATGATTCATGATTTAATTCATGATTCATGATTCATGATTCAATTGACGATTCATGATTCATGATTCAATTCATGATTCAATTCATGAATCATGATTCATGATTTAATTTATGATTCATGATTCATGATTCAATTCATGATTCATGATTCATGATTCAATTCATGATTCAATTCATGATTCATGATTCGAATAATGATTTATGATTCAATTCATGATTCAATTCTTGATTCATGATTCGATTCATGATTCATGATTCAATTCATGATTCATGATTCAATTCCTGATTCATGATTCATGATTCATTTCATGATTCATGATGCAATTCATGATTAGTGTTTCATGATTCAATTCATGATTCATGATTCATGATTCAATTTATGATTTGTGATTCATGATTCATGATTCAATTCATGATTCATGATTCAATTCATGATTCATGATTCATGATTCATGATTCATGATTCAATTCATGATTCATAATTCATGATTTATGATTCAATTCATGATTCATGATTCATGACTAAATTCATGATTCATAATTCATGATTCATGATTCAATTCATGATTCATAATTCATGATTCATGATTCAATTCATGATTCATGATTCATGATTCATGATTTGATTCATGATTCATGATTCATGATTCAATTCATGATTCATGATTCATGATTCAATTGATGATTCATGATTCATGATTCAATTCATGATTCAATTCATGATTCATGATTCATGATTTAATTTATGATTCATGATTCATGATTCAATTCATGATTCATGATTCATGATTCATAATTCATGATTCAATTCATGATTCAATTCATGATTCATGATTCATGATTCAATTCATGATTCATGATTCAATTCATGATTCATGATTCAATTCATGATTCATGATTCGATTAATGATTTATGATTCAATTCATGATTCAATTCTTGATTCATGATTCGATTCATGATTTATGATTCAATTCATGATTCAATTCTTGATTCATGATTCGATTCATGATTCATGATTCAATTCATGATTCATGTTTCATGATTCAATTCATGATTCATGATTCATGATTTAATTTATGATTTGTGATTCATGATTCATGATTCAATTCATGATTTATAATTCATGATTTATGATTCAATTCATGATTCATTATTCATGATTCGATTCATGATTCATGATTCAAATCATGATTCATGATTCAATTCATGATTCATGATTCAATTCATGATTCATAATTCATGATTTATGATTCAATTCATGATTCATGATTCATGATTCAATTCATGATTCATGATTCAAATCATGATTCATGATTCATGATTCAATTCATGATTCGATTTATGATTCATGATTCAATTCATCATTTATGATTCAATTCATGATTCGATTCCTGAATAAAATCATGATTCATGATTCAATTCATGATTCATGATTCAATTCATGATTCATGATTCATGATTCATGATTTAATTCATGATTCATGATTCATGATTCAATTCATGATTAAATTCATGATTCAATTCATGATTCAATTAATTATTCATGATTCAATTCATGATTCAATTCATGATTCATGATTCATGATTCAATTCATGATTCAGGATTCATTATTCAATTCATGATTCATTATTCATGATTCAATTCATGATTCATGATTTGATTCATGATTCATGATTCAATTCATGATTCATGATTCGATTCATGATTTATGATTCAATTAATGATTCATGATGCAATTCATGATTAAATTTATGATTCGATTCATGATTAAAATCATGATCCATGATTCAATTCATGATTCATGATTCATGATTCAATTTATGATTTGTGATTCATGATTCATGATTCATGATTCGATTCATGATTCATGATTCATGATTCAATTAATGATTCATGATTTGATTTATGATTTATGATTCATGATTTAATTCATGATTCATGATTCATGATTCAATTGACGATTCATGATTCATGATTCAATTCATGATTCAATTCATGAATCATGATTCATGATTTAATTTATGATTCATGATTCATGATTCAATTCATGATTCATGATTCATGATTCAATTCATGATTCAATTCATGATTCATGATTCGAATAATGATTTATGATTCAATTCATGATTCAATTCTTGATTCATGATTCGATTCATGATTCATGATTCAATTCATGATTCATGATTCAATTCCTGATTCATGATTCATGATTCATTTCATGATTCATGATGCAATTCATGATTCATGTTTCATGATTCAATTCATGATTCATGATTCATGATTCAATTTATGATTTGTGATTCATGATTCATGATTCAATTCATGATTCATGATTCATGATTCATGATTCAATTCATGATTCATAATTCATGATTCATGATTCAATTCATGATTCATGATTCATGATTCATGATTTGATTCATGATTCATGATTCATGATTCAATTCATGATTCATGATTCATGATTCAATTGATGATTCATGATTCATGATTCAATTCATGATTCAATTCATGATTCTTGATTCATGATTCTTGATTCAATTAATGATTCATGATTCAATTCATGATTCATGATTCAATTCATGATTCGATTCATGATTAAAATCATGATTCATGATTAAAATCATGATTCATGATTCAATTCATGATTCATGATTCATGATTCATGATTTAATTCAAGATTCATAATTCATGATTCATGATTCAATTTATAATTCAATTTATGATTCGTGATTCATGATTCATGATTCAATTCATGATTCATAATTCATGATTCATGATTCAATTCATGATTCATAATTCAAGATTCATGATTCAATTCATGATTCATGATTCATTTCATGATTCATGATTCATGATTCATGATTCATGATTTGATTCATGAATCATGATTCAATTCATGATTCATGATTCATGATTCATGATTCATGATTCATGATTCATGATTTGATTCATGAATCATGATTCAATTCATGATTCATGATTCATGATTCATGATTCATGATTCAATTCATGATTCATGATTCATGATTCAATTAATGATTCATGATTTGATTTATGATTTATGATTCATGATTTAATTCATGATTCATGATTCATGATTCAATTGACGATTCATGATTCATGATTCAATTCATGATTCAATTCATGAATCATGATTCATGATTTAATTTATGATTCATGATTCATGATTCAATTCATGATTCATGATTCATGATTCAATTCATGATTCAATTCATGATTCATGATTCGAATAATGATTTATGATTCAATTCATGATTCAATTCTTGATTCATGATTCGATTCATGATTCATGATTCAATTCATGATTCATGATTCAATTCCTGATTCATGATTCATGATTCATTTCATGATTCATGATGCAATTCATGATTAATGTTTCATGATTCAATTCATGATTCATGATTCATGATTCAATTTATGATTTGTGATTCATGATTCATGATTCAATTCATGATTCATGATTCAATTCATGATTCATGATTCATGATTCAATTCATGATTCATAATTCATGATTTATGATTCAATTCATGATTCATGATTCATGACTAAATTCATGATTCATAATTCATGATTCATGATTCAATTCATGATTCATAATTCATGATTCATGATTCAATTCATGATTCATGATTCATGATTCATGATTTGATTCATGATTCATGATTCATGATTCAATTCATGATTCATGATTCATGATTCAATTGATGATTCATGATTCATGATTCAATTCATGATTCAATTCATGATTCATGATTCATGATTCAATTCATGATTCATGATTCAATTCATGATTCATGATTCAATTCATGATTCATGATTCGATTAATGATTTATGATTCAATTCATGATTCAATTCTTGATTCATGATTCGATTCATGATTTATGATTCAATTCATGATTCAATTCTTGATTCATGATTCGATTCATGATTAATGATTCAATTCATGATTCATGTTTCATGATTCAATTCATGATTCATGATTCATGATTTAATTTATGATTTGTGATTCATGATTCATGATTCAATTCATGATTTATAATTCATGATTTATGATTCAATTCATGATTCATTATTCTAGATTCGATTCATGATTCATGATTCAAATCATGATTCATGATTCAATTCATGATTCATGATTCAATTCATGATTCATAATTCATGATTTATGATTCAATTCATGATTCATGATTCATGATTCAATTCATGATTCATGATTCAAATCATGATTCATGATTCATGATTCAATTCATGATTCGATTTATGATTCATGATTCAATTCATCATTTATGATTCAATTCATGATTCGATTCCTGAATAAAATCATGATTCATGATTCAATTCATGATTCATGATTCAATTCATGATTCATGATTCATGATTCATGATTTAATTCATGATTCATGATTCATGATTCAATTCATAATTAAATTCATGATTCAATTCATGATTCAATTAATTATTCATGATTCAATTCATGATTCAATTCATGATTCATGATTCATGATTCAATTCATGATTCAGGATTCATTATTCAATTCATGATTCATTATTCATGATTCAATTCATTATTCATGATTTGATTAATGATTTATGATTCAATTCATGATTCAATTCAATATTTCATGATTGAAATCATGATTCATGATTTATTTCTTGATTCATGATTCATGATTCATGATTCGATTCATGATTCATGATTCATGATTCAATTCATGATTCATGATTCGATTCATGATTTATGATTCAATTAATGATTCATGATGCAATTCATGATTAAATTTATGATTCGATTCATGATTAAAATCTTGATTCATGATTCAATTCATGATTCATGATTCATGATTCAATTTATGATTTGTGATTCATGATTCATGATTCATGATTCGATTCATGATTCATGATTCATGATTCAATTAATGATTCATGATTCAATTCATGATTCAATTCATGATTCGATTCATGATTAAAATCATGATTCATGATTCAATTCATGATTCATGATTCAATTCATGATTCATGATTCATGATTCATGATTTAATTCATGATTCATGATTCATGATTCAATTCATGATTAAATTCATGATTCAATTCATGATTCAATTAATTATTCATGATTTAATTCATGATTCATGATTCATGATTCAATTCATGATTCAGGATTCATTATTCAATTCATGATTCATTATTCATGATTCAATTCATGATTCATGATTTGATTAATGATTTATGATTCAATTCATGATTCAATTCAATATTTCATGATTGAAATCATGATTCATGATTTATTTCTTGATTCATGATTCATGATTCATGATTCGATTCATGATTCATGATTCATGATTCAATTCATGATTCATGATTCGATTCATGATTTATGATTCAATTAATGATTCATGATGCAATTCATGATTAAATTTATGATTCGATTCATGATTAAAATCATGATTCATGATTCAATTCATGATTCATGATTCATGATTCAATTTATGATTTGTGATTCATGATTCATGATTCATGATTCGATTCATGATTCATGATTCATGATTCAATTAATGATTCATGATTCAATTCATGATTCAATTCATGATTCGATTCATGATTAAAATCATGATTCATGATTCAATTCATGATTCATGATTCATGATTCAATTTATGATTTGTGATTCATGATTCATGATTGATGATTCCATTCATGATTCATGATTCATGCTTCAATTCATGATTCATGATTCAATTCATGATTCATGATTCAATTCATGATTCATGAGTCATGATTCAATTCATGATTCATAATTCATGATTCATGATTCAATTCATGATTCATAATTCATGATTCATGATTCAATTCATGATTCATGATTCATTTCATGATTCATGATTTGAATCATGATTCATGATTCATGATTCAATTCATGATTCATGATTCATGATTCATGATTCAATTCATGATTCATGATTCATTTTTCAATTTATGATTCATGATTTGATTTATGATTTATGATTCATGATTTAACTCATGATTCATGATACATGATTCAATTGATGATTCATGATTCAATTCATGATTCATGATTCATGATTCAATTCATGATTCAATTCATGATTCATGATTCATGATTCAATTCATGATTCATGATTTAATTCATGATTCATGATTCAATTCATGATTTATAATTCATGATTCATGATTCAGTTCATGATTCATGATTCAATTCATGATTCATGATTCGAATAATGATTTATGATTCAATTCATGATTCAATTCTTGATTCATGATTCAATTCATGATTCATGATTCAATTCATGATTCATGATTCATGATGCAATTCATGATTCAATTCTTGATTCATGATTCAATTCATGATTCATGATTCAATTCATGATTCATGATTCATGATGCAATTCATGATTCATGTTTCATGATTCAATTCATGATTCATGATTCATGATTCAATTTATGATTTGTGATTCATGATTCATGATTCGATTCATGAATTATGATTCATGCTTCAAATCATGTATCATAATTCAATTCATGATTCATGATTCAATTCATGATTCATGATTCATGATTCAATTCATGATTCATAATTCATGATTTATGATTCAATTCATGATTCATGATTCATGATTCGATTCATGATTCATGATTCAATTCATGATTCATGATTCATGATTCATGATTCATGATTCAATTCATTATTCATGATTCATGATTTATGATTCAATTCATGATTCATGCTTCATGATTCAATTCATGAATCATTATTCATGATTCAATTCATGATTCGATTTATGATTCATGATTCAATTCATGATTTATGATTCAATTCATGATTCGATTCCTGATTAAAATCATGATTCATTATTCAATTCATGATTCATGATTCAATTCATGATTCATGATTCATGATTCATGATTTAATTCATGATTCATGATTCATGATTCAATTCATGATTCAATTCATGATTCAATTCATGATTCAATTCATGATTCATGATTCGATTAATGATTCATGATTCAATTCATGATTCAATTCATGATTCCTGATTCATGATTCGATTCATGATTCATGATTCAATTCATGATTCATGGTTCATGATTCAATTTATGATTCGTGATTCATGATTCATGATTCGATTCATGATTCATGATTCAATTCATGATTCATGGTTCATGATTCAATTTATGATTCGTGATTCATGATTCATGATTCGATTCATGATTCATGATTCATGCTTCAAATCATGATTCATGATTCAATTCATGATTCATGATTCAATTCATGATTCATGATTCATGATTCAATTCATGATTCATAAGTCATGATTTATGATTCAATTCATGATTCATGATTCGATTCATGATTCATGATTCAATTCATGATTCATGATTCATGATTCAATTCATGATTCATGATTCATGATTCAATTCATGATTCATGATTCAATTTATGATTTGTGATTCATGATTCATGATTCATGATTTGATTCATGATTCATGATTCATGCTTCAAATCATGATTCATGATTCAATTCATGATTCATGATTTAATTCATGAGTCATGATTCATGATTTATGATTCAATTCATGATTCATAATTCATGATTCATGATTCAATTCATGATTCATGATTCAATTCATGATTCAATTCATGATTCATGATTTATGATTCATGATTCAATTCATGATTCATGATTCAATTCATGATTCATGATTCAATTTATGATTCATGATTTGATTTATGATTTATGATTCATGATTTAACTCATGATTCATGATACATGATTCAATTGATGATTCATGATTCATGATTCAATTCATGATTCATGATTCATGATTCAATTCATGATTCAATTCATGATTCATTATTCATGATTCAATTCATGATTCATGATTTGATTAATGATTTATGATTCAATTCATGATTCAATTCAATATTTCATGATTGAAATCATGATTCATGATTTATTTCATGATTCATGATTCATGATTCATGATTCGATTCATGATTCATGATTCATGATTCAATTCATGATTCATGATTCGATTCATGATTTATGATTCAATTAATGATTCATGATGCAATTCATGATTAAATTTATGATTCGATTCATGATTAAAATCATGATTCATGATTCAATTCATGATTCATGATTCATGATTCAATTTATGATTTGTGATTCATGATTCATGATTCATGATTCGATTCATGATTCATGATTCATGATTCAATTAATGATTCATGATTCAATTCATGATTCAATTCATGATTCGATTCATGATTAAAATCATGATTCATGATTCAATTCATGATTCATGATTCATGATTCAATTTATGATTTGTGATTCATGATTCATGATTCAATTCATGATTCATAATTCATGATTCATGATTCAATTCATGATTCATGATTCATTTCATGATTCATGATTCATGATTCATGATTTGAATCATGATTCATGATTCATGATTCAATTCATGATTCATGATTCATTTCATGATTCATGATTCATGATTCATGATTTGAATCATGATTCATGATTCAATTCATGATTCATGATTCATGATTCATGATTCAATTCATGATTCATGATTCATGATTCATGATTCGATTCATGATTCGATTCATGATTCATGATTCATGATTCAATTCATGATTCATGATTCGATTCATGATTCGATTTATGATTTATGATTCATGATTTAATTCATGATTCATGAATCAATTGATGATTCATGATTCATGATTCAATTCATGATTCAATTCATGATTTATGATACGATTCATGATTCATTATTCAATTCATGATTCATGATTCATGATTCAATTCATGATTCAATTCATGATTCATGATTCATGATTCATTATTCAATTCATGATTTATGATTCATGATTCAATTCATTATTCAATTCATGATTCATGATTCATTATTCAATTCATGATTCAATTCATGATTCATTATTCATTATTCAATTATGATTCATGATTCAATTTATGATTCATGATTCATGATTCAATTCACGATTCATGATTCATGATTCAATTCATGATTCATAATTCAATTCATGATTCATGATTCATTTCATGATTCATGATTCATGATTCATGATTAATGATTCAATTCATGATTCATGATTCATGATTCATGATTCGATTCATGATTCATGATTCAATTCATAATTCATGATTCATTATTCAATTCATGATTCATGATTCATGATTCATGATTCAATTCATGATTCATGATTCATTATTCAATTCATGATTCATTATTCATGATTCAATTCATGATTCATGATTTGATTAATGATTTATGATTCAATTCATGATTCAATTCATGATTCATGATTCAAATTATGATTCATGATTTATTTCATGATTCATGATTCATGATTCATGATTCGATTCATGATTCATGATTCATGATTCAATTCATGATTCATGATTCGATTCATGATTCGATTTATGATTTATGATTCATGATTTAATTCATGATTCATGAATCAATTGATGATTCATGATTCATGATTCAATTCATGATTCAATTCATGATTTATGATACGATTCATGATTCATTATTCAATTCATGATTCATGATTCATGATTCAATTCATGATTCAATTCATGATTCATGATTCATGATTCAATTCATTATTCAATTCATGATTCATGATTCATTATTCAATTCATGATTCAATTCATGATTCATTATTCATTATTCAATTATGATTCATGATTCAATTTATGATTCATGATTCATGATTCAATTCACGATTCATGATTAATGATTCAATTCATGATTCATGATTCATGATTCATGATTCGATTCATGATTCATGATTCATGATTCAATTCATGATTCATGATTCATGATTCATGATACAATTCATGATTCATGATTCGATTCATGATTCATGATTCGATTTATGATTTATGATTCATGATTTAATTCATGATTCATGATTCATGATTCGATTCATGATTCATGATTCGATTTATGATTCATGATTCAATTCATGATTCATGATTCGATTCATGATTTATGATTCATGATTCGATTCATGATTTATGATTCATGATTCGATTCATGATTCATGATTCGATTTGTGCTTTATGATTCATGATTTAATTCATGATTCATTATTCATGATTCAATTGATGATTCATGATTCATGATTCAATTCATTATTCAATTCATGATTCATGATTCATGATTCAATTTATGATTCATGATTCATGATTCAATTCATGATTCATGATTCAATTCATGATTCAATTCATGATTCATGATTTATGATTCATGATTCAATTCATGATTCATGATTCAATTCATGATTCAGGATTCAATTCATGATTCATAATTAATCATTCATGATTCATGATTCAATTCATGATTCATGATTCAATTCATGATTCAATTCATGATTCATGATTTATGATTCATGATTCAATTCATGATTCATGATTCAATTCATGATTCAGGATTCAATTCATGATTCATAATTCATCATTCATGATTCATGATTCAATTCATGATTCATGATTTATGATTCAATTCATGATTCAATTCATGATTCATGATTCATGATTCTTGATTCAATTAATGATTCATGATTCAATTCATGATTCATGATTCAATTCATGATTCGATTCATGATTAAAATCATGATTCATGATTCAATTCATGATTCATGATTCATGATTCATGATTTAATTCAAGATTCATAATTCATGATTCATGATTCAATTTATAATTCAATTTATGATTCGTGATTCATGATTCATGATTCAATTCATGATTCATAATTCATGATTCATGATTCAATTCATGATTCATAATTCAAGATTCATGATTCAATTCATGATTCATGATTCATTTCATGATTCATGATTCATGATTCATGATTCATGATTTGATTCATGAATCATGATTCAATTCATGATTCATGATTCATGATTCATGATTCATGATTTGATTCATGAATCATGATTCAATTCATGATTCATGATTCATGATTCATGATTCATGATTCAATTCATGATTCATGATTCATGATTCAATTAATGATTCATGATTTGATTTATGATTTATGATTCATCATTTAATTCATGATTCATGATTCATGATTCAATTGAAGATTCATGATTCATGATTCAATTCATGATTCAATTCATGAATCATGATTCATGATTTAATTTATGATTCATGATTCATGATTCAATTCATGATTCATGATTCATGATTCAATTCATGATTCATGATTTATGATTCAATTCATGATTCAATTCATGATTCATGATTCATGATTCTTGATTCAATTAATGATTCATGATTCAATTCATGATTCATGATTCAATTCATGATTCGATTCATGATTAAAATCATGATTCATGATTCAATTCATGATTCATGATTCATGATTCATGATTTAATTCAAGATTCATAATTCATGATTCATGATTCAATTTATAATTCAATTTATGATTCGTGATTCATGATTCATGATTCAATTCATGATTCATAATTCATGATTCATGATTCAATTCATGATTCATAATTCAAGATTCATGATTCAATTCATGATTCATGATTCATTTCATGATTCATGATTCATGATTCATGATTCATGATTTGATTCATGATTCATGATTTGATTCATGAATCATGATTCAATTCATGATTCATGATTCATGATTCATAATTCATGATTCATGATTTGATTCATGAATCATGATTCAATTCATGATTCATGATTCATGATTCATGATTCATGATTCAATTCATGATTCATGATTCATGATTCAATTAATGATTCATGATTTGATTTATGATTTATGATTCATGATTTAATTCATGATTCATGATTCATGATTCAATTGAAGATTCATGATTCATGATTCAATTCATAATTCAATTCATGAATCATGATTCATGATTTAATTTATGATTCATGATTCATGATTCAATTCATGATTCATGATTCATGATTCAATTCATGATTCAATTCATGATTCATGATTCGAATAATGATTTATGATTCAATTCATGATTCAATTCTTGATTCATGATTCGATTCATGATTCATGATTCAATTCATGATTCATGATTCAATTCCTGATTCCTGATTCATGATTCATTTCATGATTCATGATGCAATTCATGATTCATGTTTCATGATTCAATTCATGATTCATGATTCATGATTCAATTTATGATTTGTGATTCATGATTCATGATTCAATTCATGATTCATGATTCAATTCATGATTCATGATTCATGATTCATGATTCATGATTCAATTCATGATTCATAATTCATGATTTATGATTCAATTCATGATTCATGATTCATGACTAAATTCATGATTCATAATTCATGATTCATGATTCAATTCATGATTCATAATTCATGATTCATGATTCAATTCATGATTCATGATTCATGATTCATGATTTGATTCATGATTCATGATTCATGATTCAATTCATGATTCATGATTCATGATTCAATTGATGATTCATGATTCATGATTCAATTCATGATTCAATTCATGATTCATGATTCATGATTTAATTTATGATTCATGATTCATGATTCAATTCATGATTCATGATTCATGATTCATAATTCATGATTCAATTCATGATTCAATTCATGATTCATGATTCATGATTCAATTCATGATTCATGATTCAATTCATGATTCATGATTCAATTCATGATTCATGATTCGATTAATGATTTATGATTCAATTCATGATTCAATTCTTGATTCATGATTCGATTCATGATTTATGATTCAATTCATGATTCAATTCTTGATTCATGATTCGATTCATGATTCATGATTCAATTCATGATTCATGTTTCATGATTCAATTCATGATTCATGATTCATGATTTAATTTATGATTTGTGATTCATGATTCATGATTCATGATTCAATTCATGATTTATAATTCATGATTTATGATTCAATTCATGATTCATTATTCATGATTCGATTCATGATTCATGATTCAAATCATGATTCATGATTCAATTCATGATTCATGATTCAATTCATGATTCATAATTCATGATTTATGATTCAATTCATGATTCATGATTCATGATTCAATTCATGATTCATGATTTAATTCATGATTCATGATCCATGATTTAATTTATGATTCGTGATTCATGATTCAAATCATGATTCATGATTCATGATTCAATTCATGATTCGATTTATGATTCATGATTCAATTCATCATTTATGATTCAATTCATGATTCGATTCCTGAATAAAATCATGATTCATGATTCAATTCATGATTCATGATTCAATTCATGATTCATGATTCATGATTTAATTCATGATTCATGATTCATGATTCAATTCATGATTAAATTCATGATTCAATTCATGATTCAATTAATTATTCATGATTCAATTCATGATTCAATTCATGATTCATGATTCATGATTCAATTCATGATTCAGGATTCATTATTCAATTCATGATTCATTATTCATGATTCAATTCATGATTCATGATTTGATTAATGATTTATGATTCAATTCATGATTCAATTCAATATTTCATGATTGAAATCATGATTCATGATTTATTTCATGATTCATGATTCATGATTCATGATTCGATTCATGATTCATGATTCATGATTCAATTCATGATTCATGATTCGATTCATGATTTATGATTCAATTAATGATTCATGATGCAATTCATGATTAAATTTATGATTCGATTCATGATTAAAATCATGATTCATGATTCAATTCATGATTCATGATTCATGATTCAATTTATGATTTGTGATTCATGATTCATGATTCATGATTCGATTCATGATTCATGATTCATGATTCAATTAATGATTCATGATTCAATTCATGATTCAATTCATGATTCGATTCATGATTAAAATCATGATTCATGATTCAATTCATGATTCATGATTCATGATTCAATTTATGATTTGTGATTCATGATTCATGATTGATGATTACATTCATGATTCATGATTCATGCTTCAATTCATGATTCATGATTCAATTCATGATTCATGATTCAATTCATGATTCATGATTCATGATTCAATTCATGATTCATAATTCATGATTCATGATTCAATTCATGATTCATAATTCATGATTCATGATTCAATTCATGATTCATGATTCATTTCATGATTCATGATTCATGATTTGAATCATGATTCATGATTCATGATTCAATTCATGATTCATGATTCATGATTCATGATTCAATTCATGATTCATGATTCATGATTCAATTTATGATTCATGATTTGATTTATGATTTATGATTCATGATTTAACTCATGATTCATGATACATGATTCAATTCATGATTCATGATTCATGATTCAATTCATGATTCATGATTCATGATTCAATTCATGATTCAATTCATGATTCATGATTCATGATTCAATTCATGATTCATGATTCAATTCATGATTCATGATTCAATTCATGATTTATAATTCATGATTCATGATTCAGTTCATGATTCATGATTCAATTCATGATTCATGATTCGAATAATGATTTATGATTCAATTCATGATTCAATTCTTGATTCATGATTCAATTCATGATTCATGATTCAATTCATGATTCATGATTCATGATGTAATTCATGATTCATGTTTCATGATTCAATTCATGATTCATGATTCATGATTCAATTTATGATTTGTGATTCATGATTCATGATTCGATTCATGATTCATGATTCATGCTTCAAATCATGTATCATGATTCAATTCATGATTCATGATTCAATTCATGATTCATGATTCATGATTCAATTCATGATTCATAATTCATGATTTATGATTCAATTCATGATTCATGATTCGATTCATGATTCATGATTCAATTCATGATTCATGATTCAATTCATGATTCATGATTCAATTCATTATTCATGATTCATGATTTATGATTCAATTCATGATTCATGCTTCATGATTCAATTCATGAATCATTATTCATGATTCAATTCATGATTCGATTTATGATTCATGATTCAATTCATGATTTATGATTCAATTCATGATTCGATTCCTGATTAAAATCATGATTCATTATTCAATTCATGATTCATGATTCAATTCATGATTCATGATTCATGATTCATGATTTAATTCATGATTCATGATTCATGATTCAATTCATGATTCAATTCATGATTCAATTCATGATTCAATTCATGATTCATGATTCGATGAATGATTCATGATTCAATTCATGATTCAATTCATGATTCCTGATTCATGATTCGATTCATGATTCATGATTCAATTCATGATTCATGGTTCATGATTCAATTTATGATTCGTGATTCATGATTCATGATTCGATTCATGATTCATGATTCAATTCATGATTCATGGTTCATGATTCAATTTATGATTCGTGATTCATGATTCATGATTCGATTCATGATTCATGATTCATGCTTCAAATCATGATTCATGATTCAATTCATGATTCATGATTCAATTCATGATTCATGATTCGATTCATGATTCATGATTCAATTCATGATTCATGATTCATGATTCAATTCATGATTCATGATTCATGATTCAATTCATGATTCATGATTCATGATTCAATTTATGATTTGTGATTCATGATTCATGATTCATGATTTGATTCATGATTCATGATTCATGCTTCAAATCATGATTCATGATTCAATTCATGATTCATGATTTAATTCATGAGTCATGATTCATGATTTATGATTCAATTCATGATTCATAATTCATGATTCATGATTCAATTCATGATTCATGATTCAATTCATGATTCAATTCATGATTCATGATTTATGATTCATGATTCAATTCATGATTCATGATTCAATTCATGATTCATGATTCAATTTATGATTCATGATTTGATTTATGATTTATGATTCATGATTTAACTCATGATTCATGATACATGATTCAATTGATGATTCATGATTCATGATTCAATTCATGATTCATGATTCATGATTCAATTCATGATTCAATTCATGATTCATTATTCATGATTCAATTCATGATTCATGATTTGATTAATGATTTATGATTCAATTCATGATTCAATTCAATATTTCATGATTGAAATCATGATTCATGATTTATTTCATGATTCATGATTCATGATTCATGATTCGATTCATGATTCATGATTCATGATTCAATTCATGATTCATGATTCGATTCATGATTTATGATTCAATTAATGATTCATGATGCAATTCATGATTAAATTTATGATTCGATTCATGATTAAAATCATGATTCATGATTCAATTCATGATTCATGATTCATGATTCAATTTATGATTTGTGATTCATGATTCATGATTCATGATTCGATTCATGATTCATGATTCAATTCATGATTCATGATTCAATTCATGATTCATGATTCATGATTCAATTCATGATTCATAATTCATGATTCATGATTCAATTCATGATTCATAATTCATGATTCATGATTCAATTCATGATTCATGATTCATTTCATGATTCATGATTCATGATTCATGATTTGAATCATGATTCATGATTCAATTCATGATTCATGATTCATCATTCATGATTCAATTCATGATTCATGATTCATGATTCAATTTATGATTCATGATTTGATTTATGATTTATGATTCATGATTTAACTCATGATTCATGATACATGATTCAATTGATGATTCATGATTCATGATTCAATTCATGATTCATGATTCATGATTCAATTCATGATTCAATTCATGATTCATGATTCATGATTCAATTCATGATTCATGATTCAATTCATGATTCATGATTCAATTCATGATTTATAATTCATGATTCATGATTCAGTTCATGATTCATGATTCAATTCATGATTCATGATTCGAATAATGATTTATGATTCAATTCATGATTCAATTCTTGATTCATGATTCAATTCATGATTCATGATTCAATTCATGATTCATGATTCAATTTATGATTTGTGATTCATGATTCATGATTCGATTCATGATTCATGATTCATGCTTCAAATCATGTATCATGATACAATTCATGATTCATGATTCAATTCATGATTCATGATCATGATTCAATTCATGATTCATAATTCATGATTTATGATTCAATTCATGATTCATGATTCATGATTCATGATTCATGATTCATGATTCATGATTCAATTCATTATTCATGATTCATGATTTATGATTCAATTCATGATTCATGCTTCATGATTCAATTCATGAATCATTATTCATGATTCAATTCATGATTCGATTTATGATTCATGATTCAATTCATGATTTATGATTCAATTCATGATTCGATTCCTGATTAAAATCATGATTCATTATTCAATTCATGATTCAATTCATGATTCATGATTCATGATTCATGATTTAATTCATGATTCATGATTCATGATTCAATTCATGATTCAATTCATGATTCAATTCATGATTCAATTCATGATTCATGATTCGATTAATGATTCATGATTCAATTCATGATTCAATTCATGATTCCTGATTCATGATTCGATTCATGATTCATGATTCAATTCATGATTCATGGTTCATGATTCAATTTATGATTCGTGATTCATGATTCATGATTCGATTCATGATTCATGATTCAATTCATGATTCATGGTTCATGATTCAATTATGATTCGTGATTCATGATTCATGATTCAATTCATGATTCATGATTCATGCTTCAAATCATGATTCATGATTCAATTCATGATTCATGATTCAATTCATGATTCATGATTCATGATTCAATTCATGATTCATAAGTCATGATTTATGATTCAATTCATGATTCATGATTCGATTCATGATTCATGATTCAATTCATGATTCATGATCATGATCTTCATGATTCATGATTCATGATTCAATTCATGATTCATGATTCATGATTCAATTCATGATTCATGATTCATGATTCAATTTATGATTTGTGATTCATGATTCATGATTCATGATTTGATTCATGATTCATGATTCATGCTTCAAATCATGATTCATGATTCAATTCATGATTCATGATTTAATTCATGAGTCATGATTCATGATTTATGATTCAATTAATGATTCATAATTCATGATTCATGATTCAATTCATGATTCATGATTCAATTCATGATTCGAATCATGATTCATGATTCAATTCATGATTCATGATTCATGATTCAATTCATGATTCATGATTCATGATTCAATTCATGATTCATGATTCATGATTCATGATTCAATTCATGATTCGAATCATGATTCATGATTCAATTCATGATTCATGATTCATGATTCAATTCATGAATCATGATTCATGATTCAATTCATGATTCAATTTATGATTCATGATTCAATTCATGATTTATGATTCAATTCATGATTTGATTCCTGAATAAAAACATGATTCATTATTCAATTCATGATTCATGATTCAATTCATGATTCATGATTCATGATTCATAATTCATGATTCATGATTCAATTCATGATTCAATTCATGATTCAATTATGATTCATGATTCGATTAATGATTCATGATTCAATTCATGATTCAATTCATGATTCATGATTCATGATTCGATTCATGATTCATGTTTCAATTCATGATTCATGGTTCATGATTCAATTTATGATTCGTGATTCATGATTTATGATTCGATTCATGATTCATGATTCATGCTTCAAATCATGATTCATGATTCAATTCATGATTCATGATTCAATTCATGATTCATGATTCATGATTCAATTCATGATTCATAATTCATGATTTATGATTCAATTCATGATTCATGATTCATGATTCGATTCATGATTCATGATTCAATTCATGATTCATGATTCATGATTCAATTCATGATTCATGATTCATGATTCAATTCATGATTCAATTTATGATTCGTGATTCATGATTCAATTCATGATTCATGATTCATGATTCAATTCATGATTCGATTTATGATTCATGATTCAATTCATGATTTATGATTCATTTCATGATTCGATTCCTGATTAAAATCATGATTCATTATTCAATTCATGATTCATGATTCAATTCATGATTCATGATTCATGATTCATGATTTAATTCATGATTCATGATTCAATTCATGATTCAATTCATGATTCAATTCATGATTCAATTCATGATTCATGATTCGATTAATGATTCATGATTCAATTCATGATTCATGATTCATGATTCGATTCATGATTCATGATTCATGCTTCAAATCATGATTCAATTCATGATTCATGATTCAATTCATGATTCATGATTCATGATTCATGATTCAATTCATGATTCATAATTCATGATTTATGATTCAATTCATGATTCATGATTCATGATTCGATTAATGATTCATGATTCAATTCATGATTCATGATTCATGATTCAATTTATGATTCATGATTTGATTTATGATTTATGATTCATGATTTAACTCATGATTCATGATACATGATTCAATTGATGATTCATGATTCATGATTCAATTCATGATTCATGATTCAATTCATGATTCAATTCATGATTCATGATTCATGATTCAATTCATGATTCATGATTCAATTCATGATTCATGATTCAATTCATGATTTATAATTCATGATTCATGATTCAGTTCATGATTCATGATTCAATTCATGATTCATGATTCGAATAATGATTTATGATTCAATTCATGATTCAATTCTTGATTCATGATTCAATTCATGATTCATGATTCAATTCATGATTCATGATTCATGATGCAATTCATGATTCATGTTTCATGATTCAATTCATGATTCATGATTCATGATTCAATTTATGATTTGTGATTCATGATTCATGATTCGATTCATGATTCATGATTCATGCTTCAAATCATGTATCATGATACAATTCATGATTCATGATTCAATTCATGATTCATGATTCATGATTCAATTCATGATTCATAATTCATGATTTATGATTCAATTCATGATTCATGATTCATGATTCATGATTCATGATTCATGATTCATGATTCAATTCATTATTCATGATTCATGATTTATGATTCAATTCATGATTCATGCTTCATGATTCAATTCATGAATCATTATTCATGATTCAATTCATGATTCGATTTATGATTCATGATTCAATTCATGATTTATGATTCAATTCATGATTCGATTCCTGATTAAAATCATGATTCATTATTCAATCATGATTCAATTCATGATTCATGATTCATGATTCATGATTTAATTCATGATTCATGATTCATGATTCAATTCATGATTCAATTCATGATTCAATTCATGATTCAATTCATGATTCATGATTCGATTAATGATTCATGATTCAATTCATGATTCAATTCATGATTCCTGATTCATGATTCGATTCATGATTCATGATTCATGATTCGATTCATGATTCATGATTCAATTCATGATTCATGGTTCATGATTCAATTTATGATTCGTGATTCATGATTCATGATTCGATTCATGATTCATGATTCAATTCATGATTCATGGTTCATGATTCAATTTATGATTCGTGATTCATGATTCATGATTCGATCATGATTCATGATTCATGCTTCAAATCATGATTCATGATTCAATTCATGATTCATGATTCAATTCATGATTCATGATTCATGATTCAATTCATGATTCATAAGTCATGATTTATGATTCAATTCATGATTCATGATTCATGATTCGATTCATGATTCATGATTCAATTCATGATTCATGATTCATGATTCAATTCATGATTCATGATTCATGATTCAATTCATGATTCATGATTCATGATTCAATTTATGATTTGTGATTCATGATTCATGATTCATGATTTGATTCATGATTCATGATTCATGCTTCAAATCATGATTCATGATTCAATTCATGATTCATGATTTAATTCATGAGTCATGATTCATGATTTATGATTCAATTAATGATTCATAATTCATGATTCATGATTCAATTCATGATTCATGATTCAATTCATGATTCGAATCATGATTCATGATTCAATTCATGATCATGATTCATGATTCAATTCATGATTCATGATTCATGATTCAATTCATGATTCATGATTCATGATTCATGATTCAATTCATGATTCGAATCATGATTCATGATTCAATTCATGATTCATGATTCATGATTCAATTCATGAATCATGATTCATGATTCAATTCATGATTCAATTTATGATTCATGATTCAATTCATGATTTATGATTCAATTCATGATTTGATTCCTGAATAAAAACATGATTCATTATTCAATTCATGATTCATGATTCAATTCATGATTCATGATTCATGATTCATAATTCATGATTCATGATTCAATTCATGATTCAATTCATGATTCAATTAATGATTCATGATTCGATTAATGATTCATGATTCAATTCATGATTCAATTCATGATTCATGATTCATGATTCGATTCATGATTCATGTTTCAATTCATGATTCATGGTTCATGATTCAATTTATGATTCATGATTCATGATTTATGATTCGATTCATGATTCATGATTCATGCTTCAAATCTGATTCATGATTCAATTCATGATTCATGATTCAATTCATGATTCATGATTCATGATTCAATTCATGATTCATAATTCATGATTTATGATTCAATTCATGATTCATGATTCGATTCATGATTCATGATTAATTCATGATTCATGATTCATGATTCAATTCATGATTCATGATTCATGATTCAATTCATGATTCAATTTATGATTCGTGATTCATGATTCAATTCATGATTCATGATTCATGATTCAATCATGATTCGATTTATGATTCATGATTCAATTCATGATTTATGATTCATTTCATGATTCGATTCCTGATTAAAATCATGATTCATTATTCAATTCATGATTCATGATTCAATTCATGATTCATGATTCATGATTCATGATTTAATTCATGATTCATGATTCATGATTCAATTCATGATTCAATTCATGATTCAATTCATGATTCAATTCATGATTCAATTCATGATTCATGATTCGATTAATGATTCATGATTCAATTCATGATTCATGATTCATGATTCGATTCATGATTCATGATTCATGCTTCAAATCATGATTCAATTCATGATTCATGATTCAATTCATGATTCATGATTCATGATTCATGATTCAATTCATGATTCATAATTCATGATTTATGATTCAATTCATGATTCATGATTCATGATTCGATTAATGATCATGATTCAATTCATGATTCATGATTCATGATTTAATTCATGATTCATGATTCATGATTCAATTCATGATTCATAATTCATGATTCATGATTCAATTCATGATTCATGATTCATGATTCATTTTATGATTCGTGATTCATGATTCAATTCATGATTCATGATTCATGATTCAATTCATGATTCGATTTATGATTCATGATTCAATTCATGATTTATGATTCAATTTATGAATCGATTCCTGATTAAAATCATGATTCATTATTCAATTCATGATTCATGATTCAATTCATGATTTATGATTCATGATTCATGATTCATGATTTAATTCATGATTCATGATTCAATTCATGATTCAATTCATGATTCAATTCATGATTCATTATTCGATTAATGATTCATGATTCAATTCATGATTCATGGTCATGATTCAATTATGATTCGTGATTCATGATTCATGATTCAATTCATGATTCGATTTATGATTCGTGATTCAATTCATGATTCATGATTCAATTCATGATTCGATTCCTGATTAAAATCATGATTCATGATTCAATTCATGATTCATGATTCATGATTCATGATTCAGTTCATGATTCATGATTCAATTCATGATTTATAATTCATGATTCATGATTCAGTTCATGATTCATGATTCAATTCATGATTCATGATTCGAATAATGATTTATGATTCAATTCATGATTCAATTCTTGATTCATGATTCAATTCATGATTCATGATTCAATTCATGATTCATGATTCATGATTCAATTTATGATTTGTGATTCATGATTCATGATTCGATTCATGATTCATGATTCATGCTTCAAATCATGTATCATGATACAATTCATGATTCATGATTCAATTCATGATTCATGATTCATGATTCAATTCATGATTCATAATTCATGATTTATGATTCAATTCATGATTCATGATTCATGATTCATGATTCATGATTCATGATTCATGATTCAATTCATTATTCATGATTCATGATTTATGATTCAATTCATGATTCATGCTTCATGATTCAATTCATGAATCATTATTCATGATTCAATTCATGATTCGATTTATGATTCATGATTCAATTCATGATTTATGATTCAATTCATGATTCGATTCCTGATTAAAATCATGATTCATTATTCAATTCATGATTCAATTCATGATTCATGATTCATGATTCATGATTTAATTCATGATTCATGATTCATGATTCAATTCATGATTCAATTCATGATTCAATTCATGATTCAATTCATGATTCATGATTCGATTAATGATTCATGATTCAATTCATGATTCAATTCATGATTCCTGATTCATGATTCGATTCATGATTCAGATTCAATTCATGATTCATGGTTCATGATTCAATTTATGATTCGTGATTCATGATTCATGATTCGATTCATGATTCATGATTCAATTCATGATTCATGGTTCATGATTCAATTTATGATTCGTGATTCATGATTCATGATTCAATTCATGATTCATGATTCATGCTTCAAATCATGATTCATGATTCAATTCATGATTCATGATTCAATTCATGATTCATGATTCATGATTCAATTCATGATTCATAAGTCATGATTTATGATTCAATTCATGATTCATGATTCGATTCATGATTCATGATTCAATTCATGATTCATGATTCATGATTCAATTCATGATTCATGATTCATGATTCAATTCATGATTCATGATTCATGATTCAATTATGATTTGTGATTCATGATTCATGATTCATGATTTGATTCATGATTCATGATTCATGCTTCAAATCATGATTCATGATTCAATTCATGATTCATGATTTAATTCATGAGTCATGATTCATGATTTATGATTCAATTAATGATTCATAATTCATGATTCATGATTCAATTCATGATTCATGATTCAATTCATGATTCGATCATGATTCATGATTCAATTCATGATTCATGATTCATGATTCAATTCATGATTCATGATTCATGATTCAATTCATGATTCATGATTCATGATTCATGATTCAATCATGATTCGAATCATGATTCATGATTCAATTCATGATTCATGATTCATGATTCAATTCATGAATCATGATTCATGATTCAATTCATGATTCAATTTATGATTCATGATTCAATTCATGATTTATGATTCAATTCATGATTTGATTCCTGAATAAAAACATGATTCATTATTCAATTCATGATTCATGATTCAATTCATGATTCATGATTCATGATTCATAATTCATGATTCATGATTCAATTCATGATTCAATTCATGATTCAATTAATGATTCATGATTCGATTAATGATTCATGATTCAATTCATGATTCAATTCATGATTCATGATTCATGATTCGATTCATGATT
This sequence comes from Mixophyes fleayi, assembly GCF_038048845.1. NCBI lineage: Eukaryota > Metazoa > Chordata > Amphibia > Anura > Limnodynastidae > Mixophyes > Mixophyes fleayi. The sequence goes on along the minus strand of NW_027446993.1, from coordinate 3,772 downwards.
CATGTTTCAATTCATGATTCATGGTTCATGATTCAATTTATGATTCGTGATTCATGATTTATGATTCGATTCATGATTCATGATTCATGCTTCAAATCATGATTCATGATTCAATTCATGATTCATGATTCAATTCATGATTCATGATTCATGATTCAATTCATGATTCATAATTCATGATTTATGATTCAATTCATGATTCATGATTCATGATTCGATTCATGATTCATGATTCAATTCATGATTCATGATTCATGATTCAATTCATGATTCATGATTCATGATTCAATTCATGATTCAAATTTATGATTCGTGATTCATGATTCAATTCATGATTCATGATTCATGATTCAATTCATGATTCGATTTATGATTCATGATTCAATTCATGATTTATGATTCATTTTCATGATTTCGATTCCTGATTAAAATCATGATTCATTATTCAATTCATGATTCATGATTCAATTCATGATTCATGATTCATGATTCATGATTTAATTCATGATTCATGATTCAATTCATGATTCAATTCATGATTCAATTCATGATTCATGATTCGATTAATGATTCATGATTCAATTCATGATTCATGATTCATGATTCGATTCATGATTCATGATTCATGCTTCAAATCATGATTCAATTCATGATTCATGATTCAATTCATGATTCATGATTCATGATTCAATTCATGATTCATGATTCATGATTCAATTCATGATTCAATTTATGATTCGTGATTCATGATTCAATTCATGATTCATGATTCATGATTCAATTCATGATTCGATTTATGATTCATGATTCAATTCATGATTTATGATTCATTTCATGATTCGATTCCTGATTAAAATCATGATTCATTATTCAATTCATGATTCATGATTCAATTCATGATTCATGATTCATGATTCATGATTTAATTCATGATTCATGATTCAATTCATGATTCAATTCATGATTCAATTCATGATTCAATTCATGATTCATGATTCGATTAATGATTCATGATTCAATTCATGATTCATGATTCATGATTCGATTCATGATTCATGATTCATGCTTCAAATCATGATTCAATTCATGATTCATGATTCAATTCATGATTCATGATTCATGATTCATGATTCAATTCATGATTCATAATTCATGATTTATGATTCAATTCATGATTCATGATTCATGATTCGATTAATGATTCATGATTCAATTCATGATTCATGATTCATGATTCAATTATGATTCATGATTTGATTTATGATTTATGATTCATGATTTAACTCATGATTCATGATACATGATTCAATTGATGATTCATGATTCATGATTCAATTCATGATTCATGATTCATGATTCAATTCATGATTCAATTCATGATTCATGATTCATGATTCAATCATGATTCATGATTCAATTCATGATTCATGATTCAATTCATGATTTATAATTCATGATTCATGATTCAGTTCATGATTCATGATTCAATTCATGATTCATGATTCGAATAATGATTTATGATTCAATTCATGATTCAATTCTTGATTCATGATTCAATTCATGATTCATGATTCAATTCATGATTCATGATTCATGATGCAATTCATGATTCATGTTTCATGATTCAATTCATGATTCATGATTCATGATTCAATTTATGATTGGTGATTCATGATTCATGATTCGATTCATGATTCATGATTCATGCTTCAAATCATGTATCATGATACAATTCATGATTCATGATTCAATTCATGATTCATGATTCATGATTCAATTCATGATTCATAATTCATGATTTATGATTCAATTCATGATCATGATTCATGATTCATGATTCATGATTCATGATTCATGATTCAATTCATTATTCATGATTCATGATTTATGATTCAATTCATGATTCATGCTTCATGATTCAATTCATGAATCATTATTCATGATTCAATTCATGATTCGATTTATGATTCATGATTCAATTCATGATTTATGATTCAATTCATGATTCGATTCCTGATTAAAATCATGATTCATTATTCAATTCATGATTCAATTCATGATTCATGATTCATGATTCATGATTTAATTCATGATTCATGATTCATGATTCAATTCATGATTCAATTCATGATTCAATTCATGATTCAATTCATGATTCATGATTCGATTAATGATTCATGATTCAATTCATGATTCAATTCATGATTCCTGATTCATGATTCGATTCATGATTCATGATTCATGATTCGATTCATGATTCATGATTCAATTCATGATTCATGGTTCATGATTCAATTTATGATTCGTGATTCATGATTCGATTCATGATTCATGATTCAATTCATGATTCATGGTTCATGATTCAATTTATGATTCGTGATTCATGATTCATGATTCGATTCATGATTCATGATTCATGCTTCAAATCATGATTCATGATTCAATTCATGATTCATGATTCAATTCATGATTCATGATTCATGATTCAATTCATGATTCATAAGTCATGATTTATGATTCAATTCATGATTCATGATTCAATGATTCGATTCATGATTCATGATTCAATTCATGATTCATGATTCATGATTCAATCATGATTCATGATTCATGATTCAATTCATGATTCATGATTCATGATTCAATTTATGATTTGTGATTCATGATTCATGATTCATGATTTGATTCATGATTCATGATTCATGCTTCAAATCATGATTCATGATTCATTCATGATTCATGATTTAATTCATGAGTCATGATTCATGATTTATGATTCAATTAATGATTCATAATTCATGATTCATGATTCAATTCATGATTCATGATTCAATTCATGATTTCGAATCATGATTCATGATTCAATTCATGATTCATGATTCATGATTCAATTCATGATTCATGATTCATGATTCAATTCATGATTCATGATCATGATTCATGATTCAATTCATGATTCGAATCATGATTCATGATTCAATTCATGATTCATGATTCATGATTCAATTCATGAATCATGATTCATGATTCAATTCATGATTCAATTTATGATTCATGATTCAATTCATGATTTATGATTCAATTCATGATTTGATTCCTGAATAAAAACATGATTCATTATTCAATTCATGATTCATGATTCAATTCATGATTCATGATTCATGATTCATAATTCATGATTCATGATTCAATTCATGATTCAATTCATGATTCAATTAATGATTCATGATTCGATTAATGATTCATGATTCAATTCATGATTCAATTCATGATTCATGATTCATGATTCGATTCATGATTCATGTTTCAATTCATGATTCATGGTTCATGATTCAATTTATGATTCGTGATTCATGATTTATGATTCGATTCATGATTCATGATTTAATTCATGATTCATGATTCATGATTCAATTCATGATTCATGATTCATGATTCAATTCATGATTCAATTTATGATTCGTGATTCATGATTCAATTCATGATTCATGATTCATGATTCAATTCATGATTCGATTTATGATTCATGATTCAATTCATGATTTATGATTCATTTCATGATTCGATTCCTGATTAAAATCATGATTCATTATTCAATTCATGATTCATGATTCAATTCATGATTCATGATTCATGATTCATGATTTAATTCATGATCATGATTCATGATTCAATTCATGATTCAATTCATGATTCAATTCATGATTCAATTCATGATTCAATTCATGATTCATGATTCGATTAATGATTCATGATTCAATTCATGATTCAA
>NW_027446992.1:0-39998 GCF_038048845.1 Mixophyes fleayi | reverse complement strand
GAATCATGAATTGAATCATGAATCATGAATCATGAATTGAATCATGAATCATAAATCGAATTATGAATCATGAATTGAATCATGAATCATAAATTGAATCAGGATTCGAATCATGAATTGAATCATGAATCATGAATTAAATCATAAATCATGAATTGAATCATGAATCATGAATTATGAATCATGAATCATGAATTATAAATCAAGAATCTTGAATCGAATCCTGAATCATGAATTGAATCATGAATTATGAATTATGAATCATGAATCATGAATCATGAATCATGAATTGAATCATGAATCATGAATTGAATCATGAATCATGAATTGAATCATGAATCATGAATCATGAATCATGAATTAAATCATGAATCATTAATCTTGAATCATGAATCATGAATTGAATCATGAATCAGGAATTAATTCATGAATCATAAATCATGAATCATGAATTGAATCATGAATCATGAATTGAATTATGAATCAAATCATGAATTAAATCATGAATCATGAATTGATTTCATGAATCATGAATTGAATCATGAATCATGAATCATGAATTGAATCATGAATTGAATCATGAATCATGAATTGAATCATGAATTAAATCATGAATCATGAATCATAAATTGAATCATGAATCATGAATTGAATCATGGATTGAATCATGAATCATGAATTGAATCATGAATAATGAATTGAATCATGAATCATGAATCATGAATTGAATCATAAATTGAATCATAAATCATGAATCATGAATTGAATCATGAATTGAATCATGAATCATGAATCATGAATTGAATCATGAATCATGAATCATGAATCATGAATAATAAATTGAATCATGAATCATGAATCATGAATCATGAATCATGAATTGAATCATGAATCATGAATCATGAATCATGAATTGAATCATGAATTATGAATCGAATCATGAATCATGAATTGAATCATGAATCGAATCATGAATCATGAATTGAATCATGAATCATGAATTGAATCATGAATCTTGAATCCTGAATTGAATCATGAATCATGAATCATGAATTGAATCATGAATCATGAATCATGAATCATGAATCGAATCATGAATCATGAGTCAAGAATCATTAATCAAATCATGAATCATGAATTGAATCATGAATCATGAATTGAATCACGAATCATGAATCGAATCATGAATCAAGAATCATGAATCGAATCATGAATCATGAATTGAATCATGAATCATGAATCATGAATTATGAATTGAATCATGAATCATGATCATGTAATTGAATCATGAATCATGAATCATGAATCATGAATCATGAATTGAATCATGAATCATGAATCATTAATTGAATCATGAATTATGAATCATGAATTAAATCATGAATAATGAATCATAAATCGAATCATGAATCATTAATTGAATCAGGATTCGAATCATGGATTGAATCATGAATCATGAATTGAATCATGAATCATGAATCTTGAATCCTGAATCATGAATTGAATCATGAATCATGAATTATGAATCATGAATTGAATCATGAATAATGAATTGAATCATGAATCATGAATTGAATCATGAATCATGAATCGAATCATGAATTATGAATCATGAATTGAATCATGAATCATGAATTATGAATCATGATTTGAATCATGAATCATGAATTATGAATCATGAATTGAATCATGAATCATGAATCATGAATTGAATCATGAATTGAATAATGAATCATGAATCATGAATTGAATCATGAATTGAATTATGAATCATGAATTATGAATCATGAATTGAATCATGAATCATGAATCATGAATTGAATCATGAATTGAATCATGAATCATGAATTATGAATCATGATTTGAATCATGAATCATGAATTATGAATCATGAATTGAATCATGAATCATGAATCATGAATTGAATCATGAATTGAATAATGAATCATGAATCATGAATTGAATCATGAATTGAATTATGAATCATGAATTATGAATCATGAATCAAATCATGAATCATGAATCGAATCATGAATCATGATTTAAATCATAAATTATGAATCATGAATTAAATCATAAAATCAAATCATGAATCATGAATCATGAATTGTATCATGAATCATGAATCATGAATCATGAATCATGAATTGAATCATGAATCTTGAATCAAGAGTCATGAATCGAATCATGAATCATGAATTGAATCATGAATCATGAATTGAATCATGAATCATGAATCTTGAATCCTGAATCATGAATTGAATCATGAATCATGAATTATGAATCATGAATTGAATCATGAATAATGAATTGAATCATGAATCATGAATTGAATCATGAATCATGAATCGAATCATGAATTATGAATCATGAATTGAATCATGAATCATGAATTATGAATCATGATTTGAATCATGAATCATGAATTATGAATCATGAATTGAATCATGAATCATGAATCATGAATTGAATCATGAATTGAATAATGAATCATGAATCATGAATTGAATCATGAATTGAATTATGAATCATGAATTATGAATCATGAATTGAATCATGAATCATGAATCATGAATTGAATCATGAATTGAATCATGAATCATGAATTAATGAATCATGATTTGAATCATGAATCATGAATTATGAATCATGAATTGAATCATGAATCATGAATCATGAATTGAATCATGAATTGAATAATGAATCATGAATCATGAATTGAATCATGAATTGAATTATGAATCATGAATTATGAATCATGAATCAAATCATGAATCATGAATCGAATCATGAATCATGATTTAAATCATAAATTATGAATCATGAATTAAATCATAAATCAAATCATGAATCATGAATCATGAATTGTATCATGAATCATGAATCATGAATCATGAATCATGAATTGAATCATGAATCTTGAATCAAGAGTCATGAATCGAATCATGAATCATGAATTGAATCATGAATCAGGAAACATGAATCGAATCATGAATCATGAATCATGAATTGAATCATGAATCATGAATTATGAATTAAATCATGAATCATAAATCAAATCAAGAATCATGAATTGATTTAGGATTCGAATCATGAATTGAATCACGAATCATGAATCATGAATCATGAATTGAATCATGAATCATGAATCATGAATTGAATCATGAATCATGAATTATGAATCGAATCATGAATCATGAATTATATCATAAATTATGAATCATGAATTGAATCATGAATCGAATCATGAATCATGAATTGTATCATAAATCATGAATCATGAATCATGAATTGAATCATGAATCGTGAATCAAGAGTCATGAATTAAATCATGAATCATGAATTGAATATTGAATCATGAATCATGAATTGAATCATGAATCAGGAAACATGAATCAAATCATGAATCATGAATCATGAATTGAATCATGAAATCATGAATTATGAATTATGAATTGAATCATGAATCATAAATCAAATCAAGAATCATGAATTGATTTAGGATTCGAATCATGAATTGAATCACGAATCATGAATCATGAATCTTGAATCATGAATTGAATCATGAATCATGAATCATGAATTATGAATTGAATCATGAATCATAAATCGAATCCTGAATCCATTTATTGAATCAAGATTCGAATCATGAATCGGATCATGAATCATGAATCATGAATCATGTATCATGAATCATGAATCATGAATTGTATCATGAATCATGAATCATGAATCATAAATCATGAATCAAGAATCAAGAATCGAATCATGAATCATGAATTGAATCATGAATCAGGAAACATGAATGGAATCATTAATTATGAATTATGAATCATGAATTGAATCATGAATCATGAATTGAATCATGAATCATAAATCGAATTATGAATCATGAATTGAATCATGAATCATAAATTGAATCAGGATTTGAATCATGAATTGAATCATGAATCATGAATAAAATCATGAATCATGAATTGAATCATGAATCATGAATTATGAATCATGAATCATGAATTATAAATCAAGAATCTTGAATCGAATCATGAATCATGAATTGAATCATGAATTATGAATCATGAATCATGAATTGAATCATGAATCATAAATTGGATCATGAATTGAATCATGAATCATGAATCATGAATTGAATCATGAATCATGAATCATGAATCATGAATTGAATCATGAATCATGATTCATGAATCGAATCATGAATCATGAATTGAATCATGAATCATGAATCATGAATTGAATCATGAATCATGAATTGAATCATGAATCATGAATTGAATCATGAATTGAATCATAAATCATGAATCATGAATCATGAATTGAATTTATCAATCATGAATCATGAATTGAATCATGAATCATGAATTGAATCATGAATCATGAATCATGAATCATAAATTGAATCATGAATCATGAATCATGAATTGAATCATGAATTGAATCATGAATCATGAATCATGAATTGAATCATGAATCATGAATTGAATCATGAATCATGAATCATGAATCATGAATTGAATCATGAATTATGAATCGAATCATGAATCATGAATTGAATCATGAATCGAATCATGAATCATGAATTGAATCATGAATCATGAATCGAATCATGAATCATGAATCGAATCATGAATCAAATCATGAATCTTGAATCATGAATTGAATCATGAATCATGAATTATGAATCATGAATTGAATCATGAATCATGAATCATGAATCGAATCATGAATCATGAATCAAGAATCATGAATCATGAATCATGAATCATGAATCATGAATTGAATCAGGAATCATGAATTATGAATTGAATCATGGATCATGAATTGAATCATGAATCATACTTCATGAATTATGAATTGAATCATGAATCATGAATTGAATCATGAATCATGAATCATAAATCATGCATTGAATCATGAATCATGAATCATGAATTGAATCATGAATTGAATCATAAATCATGAATCATGAATTGAATCATGAATCATGAATCATAAATTGAATCATGGATCATGAATCATGAATTAAATCATGAATTTAATCATGAATCATGAATCGAATCATGAATCATGAATTAAATTATGAATCATGAATCATGAATTGAATCATGAATCGAATCATGAATCATGAATCATTAATTGAATCATGAATCAGGAATTGAATCATGAAATCATGAATCAAGAATCATGAATCGAATCATGAATCATAAATTGAATCATGAATCATGAATCATGAATTGAATCCTGAATCAGGAATTATGAATCAAATCATGAATCATGAATCATTAATTGAATCATGAATTATGAATCATGAATCATGAATTGAATCATGAATCGTGAATCATAAATTGAATCATGAATCATGAATTGAATTAGGATTCGAATCATGAATTGAATCATAAATCATAATTCTTGAATCATGAATCATGAATTGAATCATGAATCATGAATTATGTATCATGAATTGAATCATGAATAATGAATTGAATCATGAATCATGAATTGAATCATGGATCATGAATCATGAATCATGAATCGAATCATGAATCATGAATCATGAATCAAATCATGAATCATGAATTGAATCATGAATCATGAATCATGAATCATGAATTGAATCATGAATAATGAATCATGAATTGAATCATGAATCATTAATCATGAATTGAATCATGAATCATGAATCATGAATTGAATCATAAATCATGAATCATGAATTGAATCATGAATCATGAATCATGAATTGAATCATGAATCATGAATCATGAATCATGAATTGAATCATGAATCATGAATTATGAATCATGAATTGAATCATGAATCATGAATTGAATAATAAATCATGAATCATGAATCGAATCATGAATCATGAATCATGAATCATGAATTATGAATCATGAATTGAATCATGAATCATGAATTGAATCATAAATCATGAATCATGAATCGAATCATGAATCATGAATCATGAATTGAATCATGAATCATGAATCATGAATTGAATCATGAATCATGAATTATGAATCATGAATCATGAATCATGAATCATGAATCATGAATCAAATCATGAATCATGAATTGAATCATGAATCATGAATCATGAATCATGAATTGAATCATGAATAATGAATCATGAATTGAATCATGAATCATTAATCATGAATTGAATCATGAATCATGAATCATGAATTGAATCATGAATCATGAATTAAATCATGAATCATGAATCATGAATCATGAATTGAATCATGAATCATGAATCATGAATCATGAATCGAATCATGAATTATGAATTGAATCATAAATCATGAATCATGAATAGAATCATTAATCATGAATCATGAATTGAATCATGAATCATGAATCAAGAATCATGAATCATGAATCATGAATTATGAATCATGAATTGAATCATGAATCATGAATTGAATCATAAATCATGAATCATGAATCGAATCATGAATCATGAATCATGAATTGAATCATGAATCATGAATCATGAATTGAATCATGAATCATGAATTATGAATCATGAATTGATTCATGAATCATGAATTATGAATCATGAATTGAATCATGAATCATGAATTATATCTTGAATCATGAATCGAATCATGAATCATGAATTGAATCATGAATTTAATCATGAATCATGAATTTAATCATGAATCATGAATCGAATCAAGAATCTTGAATCATGAATTGAATCATGAATTGAATCATGAATCATGTATCATGAATTGAATCATGAATCATGAATCAAATTATGAATCATGAATCAAGAATCATAAATTGAATCATGAATCATGAATTGAATCATGAATCATGAATCATGAATAATGAATTGAATCATGAATCATGAATCATGAATTGAATCATGAATCATGAATCATGAATCATGAATCATGAATCATGAAGTAAATCATGAATCATGAATCGAATCTTGAATCATGAATCGAATCATGAATCATGAATCAAAAATCATGAATCGAATCATGAATCATGAATTGAATCATGAATCATGAATTGAATCATGAATCATGAATCATGAATCATAAATCGAATCATGAATCATGAATCATGAATCATGAATCAGGATTCGAATCATGTATTGAATCATGAATCATGAATTGAATCATGAATCATGAATCATGAATCAAATCATGAATCATGAATTGAATCATGAATCATGAATCATGAATCATGAATTGAATCATGAATAATGAATCATGAATTGAATCATGAATCATTAATCATGAATTGAATCATGAATCATGAATCATGAATTAAATCATGAATCATGAATCATGAATCATGAATTGAATCATGAATCATGAATCATGAATCATGAATCATGAATCGAATCATGAATTATGAATTGAATCATAAATCATGAATCATGAATAGAATCATTAATCATGAATCATGAATTGAATCATGAATCATGAATCAAGAATCATGAATCATGAATCATGAATTATGAATCATGAATTGAATCATGAATCATGAATTGAATCATAAATCATGAATCATGAATCGAATCATGAATCATGAATCATGAATTGAATCATGAATCATGAATCATGAATTGAATCATGAATCATGAATTATGAATCATGAATTGATTCATGAATCATGAATTATGAATCATGAATTGAATCATGAATCATGAATTATATCTTGAATCATGAATCGAATCATGAATCATGAATTGAATCATGAATTTAATCATGAATCATGAATTTAATCATGAATCATGAATCGAATCAAGAATCTTGAATCATGAATTGAATCATGAATCATGAATCATGTATCATGAATTGAATCATGAATCATGAATCAAATTATGAATCATGAATCAAGAATCATAAATTGAATCATGAATCATGAATTGAATCATGAATCATGAATCATGAATAATGAATTGAATCATGAATCATGAATCATGAATTGAATCATGAATCATGAATCATGAATCATGAATCATGAATCATGAATCATGAAGTAAATCATGAATCATGAATCGAATCTTGAATCATGAATCGAATCATGAATCATGAATCAAAAATCATGAATCGAATCATGAATCATGAATTGAATCATGAATCATGAATTGAATCATGAATCATGAATCATGAATCATAAATCGAATCATGAATCATGAATCATGAATCAGGATTCGAATCATGTATTGAATCATGAATCATGAATTGAATCATGAATCATGAATCGAATCATGAATCATGAAATGAATCATGAATCATGAATTGAATCATGAATCATAAATTATGAATCATGAATTGAATCATGAATCAGGAATTGAATCATGAATCATAAATCATGAATTGAATCATGAATCATGAATCATGAATTGAAAAATGAATTAAATCATGAATCATGAATAATAAATTGAATCATGAATCATGAATTGAATCATGGATATAATCATGAATCATGAATCATGAATTGAATCATGAATCATGAATCATGAATTAAATTATCAATCATGAATCATGAAATGAAACATGAATCATGAATCATGAATTGAATCATAAATCATGAATCATGAATCAAATCATGAATCATGAATCAAGAATCATGAATCGAATCATGAATCATAAATTGAATCATGAATCATGAATCATGAATCATGAATTGAATCATGAATCATGAATCATTAATCAAAAATCATGAATTTAATCATGAATCATGAATCAAATCATGAATCATGAATTAAATTATGAATCATGAATCATGAATTGAATCATGAATCGAATCATGAATCATGAATCATGAATTGAATCATGAATCAGGAATTGAATCATAAATCATGAATCAAGAATCATGAATCGAATCATGAATCATAAATTGAATCATGAATCATGAATCATGAATTGAATCATGAATCAGGAATCATGAATCAGGAATCATGAATCAGGAATCATGAATCATGAATCATTTATTGAATCATGAATCATGAATCATGAATCATGAATCATGAATCATGAATTGAATCATGAATCATGAATTATGAATCATGAATTGAATCATGAATAATGAATTGAATCAGGATTCGAATCATTTAATTGAATCATGAATCATGAATTGAATCATGAATCATGAATCTTGAATCATGAATCATGAATTGAATCATGAATCATGAATTATGAATCATGAATTGAATCATGAATAATGAATTGAATCATGAATCATGAATTAAATCATGAATCATGAATTGAATCATGAATCATGAATCATGAATCAGGAATTGAATCATGGATCATGAATCATGAATCGAATCATGCATTGAATCATGAATCATGAATTGAATCACGAATCATGAATCATCAATCATGAATTGAATCATGAATCATGAATCATGAATCGAATCATGAATCATGAATCATGAATCATGAATTGAATCATGAATCATGAATCATGAATTGAATCATGAATCATGAATCATGAATTGAATCATGAATCATGAATCATGAATTGAATCATGAATCATAAATCATGAATTGAATCATGAATCATGAATCATAAATCATGAATCATGAATCATAAATCATGAATCATGAATTATGAATTGAATCATGAATCATGAATCATGAATCATAAATCGAATCATGAATCATGAATCATGAATCATGAATCATGAATCATGAATTGAATCATGAATCATGAATCATGAATCATAAATCGAATCATGAATCATGAATCATGAATCATGAATCATGAATCATGAATCATGAATTGAATCATGAATCATGAATCATGAATTGAATCATGAATCATGAATCATAAATCAAATCATGAATCATAAATTGAATCAGGATCCGAATCATGAATTGAATCATGAATCATGAATTGAATCATGAATCATGAATCTTGAATCATGAATCATGAATTGAATCATGAATCATAAATTATGAATCATGAATTGAATCATGAATCAGGAATTGAATCATGAATCATGAATTGAATCATGAATCATGAATTGAATCATGAATCATGAATCATGAATTGAATCATGAATTGAATCATGAATCATGAATCATGAATCATGAATCATGAATCATGAATTCAATCATGAATCATGAATCATGAATTGAATCCTGAATTGAATCATGAATCATGAATTGAATCATGAATTAAATCATGAATCATGAATAATAAATTGAATCATGAATCATGAATCATGAATTGAATCATGAATTGAATCATGAATCATGAATCATGAATCAAATCATGAATCATGAATCAAGAATCATGAATCGAATCATGAATCATGAATTAAATCACGAATCATGAATTATGAATTAAATCATGAATTCATGAATCATGAATTGAATCATGAATCACGAATCATGAATCATGAATCGAATCATGAATCATGAATCGAATCAGGAATCATGAATCGAATCATGAATCATGAATCAAAAATCATGAATCGAATTATGAATCAAGAATTGAATCATGAATCATGAATCATGAATTGAATCATGAATCAGGAATCAGGAATCATGAATTGAATCACGAATCATGAATTGAATTATGAATCAAATCATGAATCATGAATTGAATTATGAATCATGAATTGAATCATGAATCATGAATTGAATCAAGAATCATGAATCATGAATTGAATTATGAATCATGAATTGAATCATGAATCATGAATTGAATCAAGAATCATGAATCATGAATTGAATCATGAATTGAATCATGAATCATGAATTGAATCATGAATTGAATCATGAATCATGAATCATAAATTGAATCATGAATCATGAATCAAGAATCATGAATTGAATCATGAATCATGAATCATGTATTGAATCATGATTCATGAATTGAATCATAAATCATAAATTGAATCATAAATCATAAATCATGAATTGAATCATAATTCATGAATCATGAACTGAATCATGAATCATGAATCATAAATCATGAATTGAATCATGAATTGAATCATGAATCGAATTATGAATCATGAATCAAGAATCATGAATTGAATCATGAATCATGAATTGAATCATGAATCATGAATTAAATCATGAATCATGAATCATGAATTATGAATTGAATCATGAATCATGAATCATGAATCATGAATCATGAATCATGAATCATGAATTGAATCATGAATCATGAATCATGAATCCTGAATCATGAATCATGAATTGAATCATGAATAAGGAATTGAATCATGAATCATGAATCAAGAATCTTGAATCGAATCATGAATCATAAATTGAATCATGAATCATGAATCATGAATTGAATCAGGAATCAGGAATCATGAATCGAATCATGTATCATGAATCATGAATTGAATCATGAATCATGAATCTTGATTCATGAATCATGAATTGAATCATGAATCATGAATCATGAATAATGAATTTAATCATGAATTGAATCATGAATCATGAATTGAATCATGAATTGAATCATGAATCATGAATCATGAATCAGGAATTGAATCATGGATCATGAATCATGAATCGAATCATGAATCATGAATCATGAATTGAATCATGAATCATGAATCATGAATAATGAATTGAATCATGAATTGAATCATGAATCATGAATTGAATCATGAATTGAATCATGAATCATGAATCATGAATCATGAATCGAATCATGAATCATGAATCGAATCAGGAATCATGAATCGAATCATGAATCATGAATCAAAAATCATGAATCGAATTATGAATCAAGAATTGAATCATGAATCATGAATCATGAATTGAATCATGAATCAGGAATCAGGAATCATGAATTGAATCACGAATCATGAATTGAATTATGAATCAAATCATGAATCATGAATTGAATTATGAATCATGAATTGAATCATGAATCATGAATTGAATCAAGAATCATGAATCATGAATTGAATTATGAATCATGAATTGAATCATGAATCATGAATTGAATCAAGAATCATGAATCATGAATTGAATCATGAATTGAATCATGAATCATGAATTGAATCATGAATTGAATCATGAATCATGAATCATAAATTGAATCATGAATCATGAATCAAGAATCATGAATTGAATCATGAATCATGAATCATGTATTGAATCATGATTCATGAATTGAATCATAAATCATAAATTGAATCATAAATCATAAATCATGAATTGAATCATAATTCATGAATCATGAACTGAATCATGAATCATGAATCATAAATCATGAATTGAATCATGAATTGAATCATGAATCGAATTATGAATCATGAATCAAGAATCATGAATTGAATCATGAATCATGAATTGAATCATGAATCATGAATTAAATCATGAATCATGAATCATGAATTATGAATTGAATCATGAATCATGAATCATGAATCATGAATCATGAATCATGAATCATGAATTGAATCATGAATCATGAATCATGAATCATGAATCATGAATCATGAATTGAATCATGAATAAGGAATTGAATCATGAATCATGAATCAAGAATCTTGAATCGAATCATGAATCATAAATTGAATCATGAATCATGAATCATGAATTGAATCAGGAATCAGGAATCATGAATCGAATCATGTATCATGAATCATGAATTGAATCATGAATCATGAATCTTGATTCATGAATCATGAATTGAATCATGAATCATGAATCATGAATAATGAATTGAATCATGAATTGAATCATGAATCATGAATTGAATCATGAATTGAATCATGAATCATGAATCAGGAATTGAATCATGGATCATGAATCATGAATCGAATCATGAATCATGAATCATGAATTGAATCATGAATCATGAATCATGAATTGAATCATGAATCATGATTCATGAATCATGAATTGAATCATGAATCATGAATTGAATCATGAATCATGAATCATGAATCATGAATCGAATCATGAATCATGAATCATGAATCATGAATTGAATCATGAATCATGAATCATGAATTGAATCATGAATCATGAATCATGAATCATGAATTGAATCATGAATCATAAATCATGAATTGAATCATGAATCATGAATCATAAATCATGAATCATGAATTATGAATTGAATCATGAATCATGAATCATGAATCATAAATCGAATCATGAATCATGAATCATGAATCATGAATTGAATCATGAATCATGAATCATGAATTGAATGATGAATCATAAATCATAAATCATGAATCTTGAATTATGAATTGAATCATGAATCATGAATCATGAATCATAAATCGAATCATGAATCATGAATCATGAATCATGAATCATGAATTGAATCATGAATCATGAATCATGAATTGAATCATGAATCATGAATCATAAATCAAATCATGAATCATAAATTGAATCAGGATCCGAATTATGAATTGAATCATGAATCATGAATTGAATCATGAATCATGAATCTTGAATCATGAATCATGAATTGAATCATGAATCATAAATTATGAATCATGAATTGAATCATGAATCAGGAATTGAATCATGAATCATGAATCATGAATCGAATCATGAATCATGAGCTGAATCATGAATCATGAATCATGAATTGAATCATGAATCATGAATCATGAATTAAATCATGAATCATGAATCATGAATTGAATCCTGAATTGAATCATGAATCATGAATTGAATCATGAATTAAATCATGAATCATGAATAATAAATTGAATCATGAATCATGAATCATTAATTGAATCATGAATTGAATCATGAATCATGAATCATGAATTGAATCATGAATCATGAATCATGAATTGAATCATGAACCATGAATCATGAAATGAAACATGAATCATGAATCATGAATCAAATCATGAATCATGAATCAAGAATCATGAATCGAATCATGAATCATGAATTGAATCATGAATCATGAATCATTAATTATGAATTGAATCATGAATTCATGAATCAAAAATCATGAATCGAATCATGAATCAAGAATTGAATCATGAATCATGAATCATGAATCATGAATCGAATCATGAATCATGAATCAAAAATCATGAATCGAATCATGAATCAAGAATTGAATCATGAATCATGAATCATGAATTGAATCATGAATCATGAATCAGGAATTGAATCATGAATCATGAATCATGAATTGAATCATGAATCATGAATTGAATTATGAATCAAATCATGAATCATGAATTGAATTATGAATCATGAATTGAATCATGAATCATGAATTAAATCAAGAATCATGAATCATGAATTGAATCATGAATCATGAATTGAATCATGAATTGAATCATGAATTGAATCATGAATCATGAATCATAAATTGAATCATGAATCATGAATCATGAATCATGAATTGAATCATGAATCATGAATCATGAATTGAATCAAGAATCATGAATCATGAATTGAATCATGAATTGAATCATGAATCATGAATTGAATCATGAATTGAATCATGAATCATGATTCATAAATTGAATCATAAATCATGAATCATGAATTTAATCATGAATCATGAATCATGTATTGAATCATGATTCATGAATTGAATCATGAATCATGAATTGAATCATAAATCATGAATCATGAATCGAATCATGAATCATGAATTCAATCATGAATCATGAATCAAGAATCATGAATTGAATCATGAATCATGAATTGAATTATGAATCATGAATCATGAATTATGAATTGAATCATGAATCATGAATCATGAATCATGAATCATGAATTGAATCATGAATCATGAATCATGAAGTGAATCATGAATCATGAATCATGAATCGAATCATGAATCATGAATCAAAAATCATGAAGCGAATCATGAATCATAAATTGAATCATGAATCATGAATTGAATCATGAATCATGAATCATTAATTATAAATCGAATCATGAATCATGAATCATGAATCATGAATCAGGATTCGAATCATGAATTAAATCATGAATCATGAATTGAATCATGAATCATGAATTGAATCATGAATCATGAATTGAATCATGAATCATGAATCTTTAATCATGAATCATGAATTGAATCATGAATCATAAATTATGAATCATAATTTGAATCATGAATCAGGAATTGAATAATGAATCATGAATCATGAATCATGAATCATGAATTGAATCATGAATCATGAATCGAATCATGAATCATGAATTGAATCATGAATTGAATCATGAATCATGAATTGAATTCTGAATTGAATCATGAATCATGAATTGAATAATGAATTAAATCATGAATCATAATTAATAAATTGAATCATGAATCATGAATTGAATCATGGATTGAATTATGAATCATGAATCATGAATTGAATCATGAATCATGAATAATGAATTGAATCATGAATCATGAATCATGAAATGAAACATGAATCATGAATCATGAATTGAATCATGAATCATGAATCATGAATCATGAATCAAATCATGAATCATGAATCAAGAATCATGAATCATGAATTGAATCATGAATCATGAATCATGAATTATGAATTGAATCATGAATCATGAATCATGAATTGAATCATGAATCATGAATCATGAATCATGAATTGAATCATGAATCATGAATTAAATCATGAATCATGAATCATGAATCGAATCATGAATCATAAATCATGAATTGAATCATGAATCATGAATCATGAATCATGAATTGAATCATGAATCATAAATCATGAATTGAATCATGAATCATGAATCATAAATCATGAATCATGAATTATGAATTGAATCATGAATCATGAATCATGAATCATAAATCGAATCATGAATCATGAATTGAATCATGAATCATGAATCATGAATTGAATCATGAATCATGAATCATGAATCATAAATCGAATCATGAATCATGAATCATGAATCATGAATCATGAATTGAATCATGAATCATGAATCAAGAATTGAATCATGAATCATGAATCATAAATCAAATCATGAATCATAAATTGAATCAGGATCCGAATCATGAATTGAATCATGAATCATGAATCTTGAATCATGAATCATGAATTGAATCATGAATCATAAATTATGAATCATGAATTGAATCATGAATCAGGAATTGAATCATGAATCATGAATTGAATCATGAATCATGAATCATGAATTGAATCATGAATCATGAATGATGAATTCAATCATGAATCATGAATCATGAATTGAATCCTGAATTCAATCATGAATCATGAATTGAATCATGAATTAAATCATGAATCATGAATAATAAATTGAATCATGAATCATTAATTGAATCATGAATTGAATCATGAATCATGAATCATGAATTGAATCATGAATCATGAATCATGAATTGAATCATGAATCATGAATCATGAAATGAAACATGAATCATGAATCATGAATCAAATCATGAATCATGAATCAAGAATCATGAATCGAATCATGAATCATGAATTGAATCATGAATCATGAATCATTAATTATGAATTGAATCATGAATTCATGAATCAAAAATCATGAATCGAATCATGAATCAAGAATTGAATCATGAATCATGAATCATGAATCATGAATCGAATCATGAATCATGAATCAAAAATCATGAATCGAATCATGAATCAAGAATTGAATCATGAATCATAATTCATGAATTGAATCATGAATCATGAATTGAATCATGAATTGAATCATGAATTGAATCATGAATTGAATCATGAATCATGAATCATAAATTGAATCATGAATCATGAATCATGAATCATGAATTTAATCATGAATCATGAATCATGTATTGAATCATGATTCATGAATTGAATCATGAATCATGAATTGAATCATAAATCATGAATCATGAATCGAATCATGAATCATGAATCAAGAATCATGAATTGAATCATGAATCATGAATTGAATTATGAATCATGAATCATGAATTATGAATTGAATCATGAATCATGAATCATGAATCATGAATCATGAATTGAATCATGAATCATGAATCATGAAGTGAATCATGAATCATGAATCATGAATCGAATCATGAATCATGAATCAAAAATCATGAAGCGAATCATGAATCATAAATTGAATCATGAATCATGAATTGAATCATGAATCATGAATCATGAATTATAAATCGAATCATGAATCATGAATCATGAATCATGAATCAGGATTCGAATCATGAATTAAATCATGAATCATGAATTGAATCATGAATCATGAATTGAATCATGAATCATGAATTGAATCATGAATCATGAATCTTTAATCATGAATCATGAATTGAATCATGAATCATAAATTATGAATCATAATTTGAATCATGAATCAGGAATTGAATAATGAATCATGAATCATGAATCATGAATCATGAATTGAATCATGAATCATGAATCGAATCATGAATCATGAATTGAATCATGAATTGAATCATGAATCATGAATTGAATTCTGAATTGAATCATGAATCATGAATTGAATAATGAATTAAATCATGAATCATAATTAATAAATTGAATCATGAATCATGAATTGAATCATGGATTGAATTATGAATCATGAATCATGAATTGAATCATGAATCATGAATAATGAATTGAATCATGAATCATGAATCATGAAATGAAACATGAATCATGAATCATGAATTGAATCATGAATCATGAATCATGAATCATGAATCAAATCATGAATCATGAATCAAGAATCATGAATCGAATCATGAATCATGAATTGAATCATGAATCATGAATCATGAATTATGAATTGAATCATGAATCATGAATCATGAATTGAATCATGAATCATGAATCATGAATCATGAATTGAATCATGAATCATGAATTAAATCATGAATCATGAATCATGAATCGAATCATGAATCATGAATCATAAATCATGAATTGAATCATGAATCATGAATCATGAATCATGAATTGAATCATGAATCATAAATCATGAATTGAATCATGAATCATGAATCATAAATCATGAATCATGAATTATGAATTGAATCATGAATCATGAATCATGAATCATAAATCGAATCATGAATCATGAATTCAATCATGAATCATGAATCATGAATTGAATCATGAATCATGAATCATGAATCATAAATCGAATCATGAATCATGAATCATGAATCATGAATCATGAATCATGAATCATGAATTGAATCATGAATCATGAATCAAGAATTGAATCATGAATCATGAATCATAAATCAAATCATGAATCATAAATTGAATCAGGATCCGAATCATGAATTGAATCATGAATCATGAATTGAATCATGAATCATGAATCTTGAATCATGAATCATGAATTGAATCATGAATCATAAATTATGAATCATGAATTGAATCATGAATCAGGAATTGAATCATGAATCATGAATTGAATCATGAATCATGAATCATGAATTGAATCATGAATCATGAATGATGAATTCAATCATGAATCATGAATCATGAATTGAATCCTGAATTGAATCATGAATCATGAATTGAATCATGAATTAAATCATGAATCATGAATAATAAATTGAATCATGAATCATGAATCATTAATTGAATCATGAATTGAATCATGAATCATGAATCATGAATTGAATCATGAATCATGAATCATGAATTGAATCATGAATCATGAATCATGAAATGAAACATGAATCATGAATCATGAATCAAATCATGAATCATGAATCAAGAATCATGAATCGAATCATGAATCATGAATTGAATCATGAATCATGAATCATTAATTATGAATTGAATCATGAATTCATGAATCAAAAATCATGAATCGAATCATGAATCAAGAATTGAATCATGAATCATGAATCATGAATCATGAATCGAATCATGAATCATGAATCAAAAATCATGAATCGAATCATGAATCAAGAATTGAATCATGAATCATAATTCATGAATTGAATCATGAATCATGAATTGAATCATGAATTGAATCATGAATCATGAATTGAATCATGAATTGAATCATGAATCATGAATCATAAATTGAATCATGAATCATGAATCATGAATCATGAATTTAATCATGAATCATGAATCATGTATTGAATCATGATTCATGAATTGAATCATGAATCATGAATTGAATCATAAATCATGAATCATGAATCGAATCATGAATCATGAATCATGAATTCAATCCTGAATCATGAATCATGAATCATGAATTGAATCATGAATCGAATTATGAATCATGAATCAAGAATCATGAATTGAATCATGAATTGAATCATGAATCGAATTATGAATCATGAATCAAGAATCATGAATTGAATCATGAATCATGAATTGAATCATGAATCATGAATCATGAATTATGAATTGAATCATGAATCATGAATCATGAATCATGAATCATGAATTAAATCATGAATCATGAATCATGAATCATGAATCATGAATCATGAAGTGAATCATGAATCATGAATCATGAATAGAATCATGAATCTTGAATCAAAAATCATGAATCGAATCATGAATCATAAATTGAATCATGAATCATGAATTGAATCATGAATCATGAATCATAAATTGAATCATGAATCATGAATCATGAATCATGAATCAGGATTCGAATCATGAATTAAATCATGAATCATGAATTGAATCATGAATCATGAATTGAATCATGAATCATGAATCTTTAATCATGAATCATGAATTGAATCATGAATCATGAATTGAATCATGAATCATGAATCTTGAATCAGAGATTGAATAATGAATCATGAATCATGAATCATGAATCATGAATTGAATCATGAATCATGAATCGAATCATGAATCATGAGTTGAATTATGAATTGAATCATAAATCATGAATCGAATTCTGAATTGAATCATGAATCATGAATTGAATAATGAATTAAATCATGAATCATAATTAATAAATTGAATCATGAATCATGAATTGAATCATGGATTGAATTATGAATCATGAATCATGAATTGAATCATGAATCATGAATTGAATCATGAATCATGAATCATGAATCATGAAATGAATCATGAATCATGAATTGAATCATGAATCATGAATCATGAATCAAATCATGAATCATGAATCAAGAATCATGAATCGAATCATGAATCATGAATTGAATCATGAATCATGAATCATGAATTGAATCATGAATCATGAATCATGAATTATGAATTGAATCATGAATCATGAATCATGAATTGAATCATGAATCATGAATCATGAATCATGAATCATGAATTGAATCATAAATCATGAATCATGAATCATGAATCATGAATTGAATCATGAATCATGAAACATGAATCGAATCATAAATCATGAATCAAAAATCATGAATCGAATCATGAATCATGAATTGAATCATGAATCATGAATCATGAATTGAATCATTAATCATGAATCATGAATTGAATCATGAATCATGAATCATGAATTGACTCATGAATCATGAATCATGAATTGAATCATGAATCATGTATCATGAATCATGACATGAATCATGAATCATGAATCATAAATCAAATCATGAATCATAAATTGAATTAGATTTCGAATCATGAATTGAATCCTGAATTGAATCATGAATCATGAATTGAATCATGAATTAAATCATGAATCATGAATAATAAATTGAATCATGAATCATGAATCATTAATTGAATCATGAATTGAATCATGAATCATGAATTGAATCATGAATCATGAATCATGAATTGAATCATGAATCATGAATCATGAATTGAATCATGAATCATGAATCATGAATTGAATCATGAATCATGAATCATGAATTGAATCATGAATCATGAATCATGAAATGAAACATGAATCATGAATCATTAATTATGAATTGAATCATGAATTCATGAATCAAAAATCATGAATCGAATCATGAATCAAGAATTGAATCATGAATCATGAATCATGAATCATGAATCGAATCATGAATCATGAATCAAAAATCATGAATCGAATCATGAATCAAGAATTGAATCATGAATCATAATTCATGAATTGAATCATGAATCATGAATTGAATCATGAATCATGAATTGAATCATGAATTGAATCATGAATCATGAATTGAATCATGAATTGAATCATGAATCATGAATCATAAATTGAATCATGAATCATGAATCATGAATCATGAATTTAATCATGAATCATGAATCATGTATTGAATCATGATTCATGAATTGAATCATGAATCATGAATTGAATCATAAATCATGAATCATGAATCGAATCATGAATCATGAATCATGAATTCAATCCTGAATCATGAATCATGAATCATGAATTGAATCATGAATCGAATTATGAATCATGAATCAAGAATCATGAATTGAATCATGAATTGAATCATGAATCGAATTATGAATCATGAATCAAGAATCATGAATTGAATCATGAATCATGAATTGAATCATGAATCATGAATCATGAATTATGAATTGAATCATGAATCATGAATCATGAATCATGAATCATGAATTAAATCATGAATCATGAATCATGAATCATGAATCATGAATCATGAAGTGAATCATGAATCATGAATCATGAATAGAATCATGAATCTTGAATCAAAAATCATGAATCGAATCATGAATCATAAATTGAATCATGAATCATGAATTGAATCATGAATCATGAATCATAAATCGAATCATGAATCATGAATCATGAATCATGAATCAGGATTCGAATCATGAATCATGAAGTGAATCATGAATCATGAATCATGAATAGAATCATGAATCTTGAATCAAAAATCATGAATCGAATCATGAATCATAAATTGAATCATGAATCATGAATTGAATCATGAATCATGAATCATAAATCGAATCATGAATCATGAATCATGAATCATGAATCAGGATTCGAATCATGAATTAAATCATAAATCATGAATTGAATCATGAATCATGAATTGAATCATGAATCATGAATCTTTAATCATGAATCATGAATTGAATCATGAATCATAAATTATGAATCATAAATTGAATCATGAATCAGGAATTGAATAATGAATCATGAATCATGAATCATGAATCATGAATTGAATCATGAATCATGAATCGAATCATGAATCATGAATTGAATTATGAATTGAATCATAAATCATGAATTGAATTCTGAATTGAATCATGAATCATGAATTGAATAATGAATTAAATCATGAATCATAATTAATAAATTGAATCATGAATCATGAATTGAATCATGGATTGAATTATGAATCATGAATCATGAATTGAATCATGAATCATGAATTGAATCATGAATCATGAATCATGAATCATGAAATGAATCATGAATCATGAATTGAATCATGAATCATGAATCATGAATCAAATCATGAATCATGAATCAAGAATCATGAATCGAATCATGAATCATGAATTGAATCATGAATCATGAATCATGAATTGAATCATGAATCATGAATCATGAATTATGAATTGAATCATGAATCATGAATCATGAATTGAATCATGAATCATGAATCATGAATCATGAATCATGAATCATGAATTGAATCATAAATCATGAATCATGAATCATGAATCATGAATTGAATCATGAATCATGAATCATGAATCGAATCATAAATCATGAATCAAAAATCATGAATCGAATCATGAATCATGAATTGAATCATGAATCATGAATCATGAATTGAATCATTAATCATGAATCATGAATTGAATCATGAATCATGAATCATGAATTGACTCATGAATCATGAATCATGAATTGAATCATGAATCATGTATCATGAATCATGACATGAATCATGAATCATGAATCATAAATCAAATCATGAATCATAAATTGAATTAGATTTCGAATCATGAATTTAATCATAAATCATGAATCATGAATTGAATCATTAATCATGAATCATGAATTGAATCATGAATCAGGAATCAGGAATCATGAATTGAATCACGAATCATGAATTGAATTATGAATCAAATCATGAATCATGAATTGAATTATGAATCATGAATTGAATCATGAATCATGAATTGAATCAAGAATCATGAATCATGAATTGAATTATGAATCATGAATTGAATCATGAATCATGAATTGAATCAAGAATCATGAATCATGAATTGAATCATGAATTGAATCATGAATCATGAATTGAATCATGAATTGAATCATGAATCATGAATCATAAATTGAATCATGAATCATGAATCAAGAATCATGAATTGAATCATGAATCATGTATTGAATCATGATTCATGAATTGAATCATAAATCATAAATTGAATCATAAATCATAAATCATGAATTGAATCATAATTCATGAATCATGAACTGAATCATGAATCATGAATCATAAATCATGAATTGAATCATGAATTGAATCATGAATCGAATTATGAATCATGAATCAAGAATCATGAATTGAATCATGAATCATGAATTGAATCATGAATCATGAATTAAATCATGAATCATGAATCATGAATTATGAATTGAATCATGAATCATGAATCATGAATCATGAATCATGAATCATGAATTGAATCATGAATCATGAATCATGAATCATGAATCATGAATTGAATCATGAATAAGGAATTGAATCATGAATCATGAATCAAGAATCTTGAATCGAATCATGAATCATAAATTGAATCATGAATCATGAATTGAATCAGGAATCAGGAATCATGAATCGAATCATGTATCATGAATCATGAATTGAATCATGAATCATGAATCTTGATTCATGAATCATGAATTGAATCATGAATCATGAATCATGAATAATGAATTGAATCATGAATTGAATCATGAATCATGAATTGAATCATGAATTGAATCATGAATCATGAATCATGAATCAGGATTTGAATCATGGATCATGAATCATGAATCGAATCATGAATCATGAATCATGAATTGAATCATGAATCATGAATCATGAATAATGAATTGAATCATGAATTGAATCATGAATCATGAATTGAATCATGAATTGAATCATGAATCATGAATCATGAATCATGAATCGAATCATGAATCATGAATCGAATCAGGAATCATGAATCGAATCATGAATCATGAATCAAAAATCATGAATCGAATTATGAATCAAGAATTGAATCATGAATCATGAATCATGAATTGAATCATGAATCAGGAATCAGGAATCATGAATTGAATCACGAATCATGAATTGAATTATGAATCAAATCATGAATCATGAATTGAATTATGAATCATGAATTGAATCATGAATCATGAATTGAATCAAGAATCATGAATCATGAATTGAATTATGAATCATGAATTGAATCATGAATCATGAATTGAATCAAGAATCATGAATCATGAATTGAATCATGAATTGAATCATGAATCATGAATTGAATCATGAATTGAATCATGAATCATGAATCATAAATTGAATCATGAATCATGAATCAAGAATCATGAATTGAATCATGAATCATGAATCATGTATTGAATCATGATTCATGAATTGAATCATAAATCATAAATTGAATCATAAATCATAAATCATGAATTGAATCATAATTCATGAATCATGAACTGAATCATGAATCATGAATCATAAATCATGAATTGAATCATGAATTGAATCATGAATCGAATTATGAATCATGAATCAAGAATCATGAATTGAATCATGAATCATGAATTGAATCATGAATCATGAATTAAATCATGAATCATGAATCATGAATTATGAATTGAATCATGAATCATGAATCATGAATCATGAATCATGAATCATGAATCATGAATTGAATCATGAATCATGAATCATGAATCATGAATCATGAATTGAATCATGAATAAGGAATTGAATCATGAATCATGAATCAAGAATCTTGAATCGAATCATGAATCATAAATTGAATCATGAATCATGAATCATGAATTGAATCAGGAATCAGGAATCATGAATCGAATCATGTATCATGAATCATGAATTGAATCATGAATCATGAATCTTGATTCATGAATCATGAATTGAATCATGAATCATGAATCATGAATAATGAATTGAATCATGAATTGAATCATGAATCATGAATTGAATCATGAATTGAATCATGAATCATGAATCATGAATCGAATCATGAATCATGAATCATGAATTGAATCATGAATCATGAATCATGAATTGAATCATGAATCATGATTCATGAATCATGAATTGAATCATGAATCATGAATTGAATCATGAATCATGAATCATGAATCATGAATCATGAATCATGAATTGAATCATGAATCATGAATCATGAATTGAATCATGAATCATGAATCATGAATCATGAATTGAATCATGAATCATAAATCATGAATTGAATCATGAATCATGAATCATAAATCATGAATCATGAATTATGAATTGAATCATGAATCATGAATCATGAATCATAAATCGAATCATGAATCATGAATCATGAATCATGAATTGAATCATGAATCATGAATCATGAAATGAAACATGAATCATGAATCATGAATCAAATCATGAATCATGAATCAAGAATCATGAATCGAATCATGAATCACGAATTGAATCATGAATCATGAATCATTAATTATGAATTGAATCATGAATTCATGAATCAAAAATCATGAATCGAATCATGAATCAAGAATTGAATCATGAATCATGAATCATGAATCGAATCATGAATCATGAATCAAAAATCATGAATCGAATCATGAATCAAGAATTGAATCATGAATCATAATTCATGAATTGAATCATGAATCATGAATTGAATCATGAATTGAATCATGAATCATGAATTGAATCATGAATTGAATCATGAATCATGAATCATAAATTGAATCATGAATCATGAATCATGAATCATGAATTTAATCATGAATCATGAATCATGTATTGAATCATGATTCATGAATTGAATCATGAATCATGAATTGAATCATAAATCATGAATCATGAATCGAATCATGAATCATGAATCAAGAATCATGAATTGAATCATGAATCATGAATTGAATTATGAATCATGAATCATCGAATTATGAATTGAATCATGAATCATGAATCATGAATCATGAATCATGAATTGAATCATGAATCATGAATCATGATTATGAATTGAATCATGAATCATGAATCATGAATCATGAATCATGAATCATGAATTGAATCATGAATCATGAATCATGAATCATGAATCATGAATTGAATCATGAATAAGGAATTGAATCATGAATCATGAATCAAGAATCTTGAATCGAATCATGAATCATAAATTGAATCATGAATCATGAATTTGAATCAGGAATCAGGAATCATGATCGAATCATGTATCATGAATCATGAATTGAATCATGAATCATAAATTGAATCATAAATCATAAATCATGAATTGAATCATAATTCATGAATCATGAACTGAAAGAATCAGGAATCATGAATCATAAATCATGAATTGAATCATGAATTGAATCATGAATCGAATATGAATCATGAATCAAGAATCATGAATTGAAATCATGAATCATGAATTGAATCATGAATCATGAATTAAATCATGAATCATGAATCATGAATTATGAATTGAATCATGAATCATGAATCATGAATCATGAATCATGAATCATGAATCATGAATTGAATCATGAATCATGAATCATGAATCATGAATCATGAATTGAATCATAATAAGGAATTGAATCATGAATCATGAATCAGAATCTTGAATCGAATCATGAATCATAAATTGAATCATGAATCATGAATCATGAATTGAATCAGGAATCAGGAATCATGAATCGAATCATGTATCATGAATCATGAATTGAATCATGAATCATGAATCTTGATTCATGAATCATGAATTGAATCATGAATCATGAATCATGAATAATGAATTGAATCATGAATTGAATCATGAATCATGATTGAATCATGAATTGAATCATGAATCATGAATCATGATCGAATCATGAATCATGAATCATGAATTGAATCATGAATCATGAATCATGAATTGAATCATGAATCATGATTCATGAATCATGAATTGAATCATGAATCATGAATTGAATCATGAATCATGAATCATGAATCATGAATCATGAATCATGAATCATGAATCATGAATTGAATCATGAATCAGAATCATGAATTGAATCATGAATCATGAATCATGATCATGATTGAATCATGAATCATAAACTCATGAATTGAATCATAATCATGAATCATAAATCATGAATCATGAATTATGAATTGAATCATGAATCATGAATCATGAATCATAGTAATCGAATCTGAATCATGAATCATGAATCATGAATTGAATCATGAATCATGAATCATGAAATGAAACATGAATCATGAATCATGAATCAATCATGAATCATGAATCAAGAATCATGAATCGAATCATGAATCATGAATTGAATCATGAATCATGAATCATTAATTATGAATTGAATCATGAATTCATGAATCAAAAATCATGAATCGAATCATGAATCAAGAATTGAATCATGAATCATGAATCATGAATCATGAATCGAATCATGAATCATGAATCAAAAATCATGAATCGAATCATGAATCAAGAATTGAATCATGAATCATAATTCATGAATTGAATCATGAATCATGAATTGAATCATGAATTGAATCATGATCATGAATTGAATCATGAATTGAATCATGAATCATGATCATAAATTGAATCATGAATCATGAATCATGAATCATGAATTTAATCATGATCATGAATCATGTATTGAATCATAAATCATGAATCATGAATCGAATCATGAATCATGAATCAAGAATCATGAATTGAATCATGAATCATGAAGTTGAATATGAATCATGAATCATGAATTATGAATTGAATCATGAATCATGAATCATGAATCATGAATCATGAATTGAATCATGAATCATGAATCATGAAGTGAATCATGAATCATGAATCATGAATCGAATCATGAATCATGAATCAAAAATCATGAAGCGAATCATGAATCATAAATTGAATCATGAATCATGAATTGAATCATGAATCATGAATCATGAATTGAATCATGAATCATGAATCATGAATCATGAATTGAATCATGAATCATAAATCATGAATTGAATCATGAATCATGAATCATAAATCATGAATCATGAATTATGAATTGAATCATGAATCATGAATCATGAATCATAAATCGAATCATGAATCATGAATCATGAATCATGAATTGAGATCATGAATCATGAATCATGAAATGAAACATGAATCATGAATCATGAATCAAATCATGAATCATGAATCAAGAATCATGATCGAATCATGAATCATGAATTGAATCATGAATCAGAATCATGATCATGAATCGAATCATGAATCATGAATCATGAATCATGAATTGAATCATGAATCATGAATCATGAATTGAATCATGAATCATGAATCATGAATCATGAATTGAATCATGAATCATAAATCATGAATTGAATCATGAATCATGAATCATAAATCGAATCATGAATCATGAATCATGAATCATGAATTGAATCATGAATCATGAATCATGAAATGAAACATGAATCATGAATCATGAATCAAATCATGAATCATGAATCAAGAATCATGAATCGAATCATGAATCATGAATTGAATCATGAATCATGAATCATGAATCATGAATCGAATCATGAATCATGAATCATGAATCATGATTGAATCATGAATCATGATCATGAATTGAATCATGAATCATGAATCATGAATCATGAATTGAAATCATGAATCATAAATCATGAATTGAATCATGAATCATGAATCATAAATCATGAATCATGAATTATGAATTGAATCATGAATCATGAATCATGAAACATAAATCGATCATGCTATGGAGGAATCATGAATCATGAATCATGAATTGAATCATGATCATGAATCATGAAATGAACATGATCATGAATCATGAATCAAATCATGAATCATGAATCAAGAATCATGAATCGAATCATGAATCATGAATTGAATCATGAATCATGAATCATTAATTATGAATTGAATCATGAATTCATGAATCAAAAATCATGAATCGAATCATGAATCAAGAATTGAATCATGAATCATGAATCATGAATCATGAATCGAATCATGAATCATGAATCAAAAATCATGAATCGAATCATGAATCAAGAATTGAATCATTAATCATAATTCATGAATTGAATCATGATCATGAATTGAATCATGAATTGAATCATGAATCATGAATTGAATCATGAATTGAATCATGAATCATGAATCATAAATTGAATCATGAATCATGAATCATGAATCATGAATTTAATCATGAATCATGAATCATGTATTGAATCATGATTCATGAATCGAATCATGAATCATGAATTGAATCATAAATCATGAATCATGAATCGAATCATGAATCATGAATCAAGAATCATGAATTGAATCATGAATCATGAATTGAATTATGAATCATGAATCATGAATTATGAATTGAATCATGAATCATGAATCATGAATCAGAATCATGAATTGAATCATGAATCATGAATCATGAAGTGAATCATGAATCATGAATCATGAATCGAATCATGAATCATGAATCAAAAATCATGAAGCGAATCATGAATCATAAATTGAATCATGAATCATGAATTGAATCATGAATCATGAATCATGAATTGAATCATGAATCATGAATCATGAATCATGAATTGAATCATGAATCATAAATCATGAATTGAATCATGAATCATGAATCATAAATCATGAATCATGAATTATGAATTGAATCATGAATCATGAATCATGAATCATAAATCGAATCATGAATCATGAATCATGAATTGAATCATGAATCATGAATCATGAAATGAAACATGAATCATGAATCATGAATCAAATCATGAATCATGAATCAAGAATCATAGAATCGAATCATGAATCATGAATTGAATCATGAATCATGAATCATTAATTATGAATTGAATCATGAATTCATGAGATAAAAATCATGAATCGAATCATGAATCAAGAATTGAATCATGAATCATGAATCATGAATCATGAATCGAATCATGAATCATGAATCAAAATCATGAATCGAATCATGAATCAAGAATTGAATCATGAATCATAATTCATGAATTGAATCATGAATCATGATTGAATCATGAATTGATCATGAATCATGAATTGAATCATGAATTGAATCATGAATCATGAATCATAAATTGAATCATGAATCATGAATCATGAATCATGAATTTAATCATGAATCATGAATCATGAATCATGAATCGAATCATGAATCATGAATCATGAATCATGAATTGAATCATGAATCATGAATCATGAATTGAATCATGAATCATGAATCATGAATCATGAATTGAATCATGAATCATAAATCATGAATTGAATCATGAATCATGAATCATAAATCGAATCATGAATCATGAATCATGAATCATGAATTAAATCATGAATCATGAATCATGAAATGAAACATGATCATGAATCATGAATCAAATCATGAATCATGAATCAAGAATCATGAATCGAATCATGAATCATGAATTGAATCATGAATCATGAATCATGATCAGTGAATCGAATCATGAATCATGAATCATGAATCATGAATTGAATCATGAATCATGAATCATGAATTGAATCATGAATCATGAATCATGAATCATGAATTGAATCATGAATCATAAATCATGAATTGAATCATGAATCATGAATCATAAATCATGAATCATGAATTATGAATTGAATCATGAATCATGAATCATGAATCATAAATCGAATCATGAATCATGAATCATGAATCATGATTGAATCATGAATCATGAATCATGAAATGAAACATGAATCATGAATCAAATCATGAATCATGAATCAAGAATCATGAATCGAATCGATGAATCATGAATTGAATCATGAATCATGAATCATTAATTATGAATTGAATCATGAATTCATGAATCAAAAATCATGAATTGAATCATGAATCAAGAATTGAATCATGAATCATGAATCATGAATCATGAATCGAATCATGAATCATGAATCAAAAATCATGAATCGGAATCATGAATCATGAATTGAATCATGAATCATGAATTGAATCATGAATTGAATCATGAATCATGAATTGAATCATGAATTGAATCATGAATCATGAATCATAAATTGAATCATGAATCATGAATCATGAATCATGAATTTAATCATGAATCATGAATCATGTATTGAATCATGATTCATGAATTGAATCATGAATCATGAATTGAATCATAAATCATGAATCATGAATCGAATCATGAATCATGAATCAAGAATCATGAATTGAATCAGAATCATGAATTGAATTATGAATCATGAATCATGAATTATGATTGAATCATGAATCATGAATCATGAATCATGAATCATGAATTGAATCAT
Organism: Mixophyes fleayi; assembly: GCF_038048845.1. Classification (NCBI taxonomy): domain Eukaryota; kingdom Metazoa; phylum Chordata; class Amphibia; order Anura; family Limnodynastidae; genus Mixophyes; species Mixophyes fleayi. Next base: position 8,470 of record NW_027446992.1, on the reverse strand, counting down.
GAATCATGAATCATGAAGTGAATCATGAATCATGAATCATGAATCGAATCATGAATCATGAATCAAAAATCATGAAGCGAATCATGAATCATAAATTGAATCATGAATCATGAATTGAATCATGAATCATGAATCATGAATTGAATCATGAATCATGAATCATGAATCATGAATTGAATCATGGAATCATAAATCATGAATTGAATCATGAATCATGAATCATAAATCATGAATCATGAATTATGAATTGAATCATGAATCATGAATCATGAATCATAAATCGAATCATGAATCATGAATCATGAATCATGAATTGAATCATGAATCCTGAATCATGAAATGAAACATGAATCATGAATCATGAATCAAATCATGAATCATGAATCAAGAATCATGAATCGAATCATGAATCATGAATTGAATCATGAATCATGAATCATTAATTATGAATTGAATCATGAATTCATGAATCAAAAATCATGAATCGAATCATGAATCAAGAATTGAATCATGAATCATGAATCATGAATCATGAATCGAATCATGAATCATGAATCAAAAATCATGAATCGAATCATGAATCAAGAATTGAATCATGAATCATAATTCATGAATTGATCATGAATCATGAATTGAATCATGAATTGAATCATGAATCATGAATGAATCATGAATTGAATCATGAATCATGAATCATAAATTGAATCATGAATCATGAATCATGAATCATGAATTTAATCATGAATCATGAATCATGTATTGAATCATGATTCATGAATGAATCATGAATCATGAATTGAATCATAAATCATGAATCATGAATCGAATCATGAATCATGAATCAAGAATCATGAATTGAATCATGAATCATGAATTGAATTATGAATCATGAATCATGAATTATGAATTGAATCATGAATCATGAATCATGAATCATGAATCATGAATTGAATCATGAATCATGAATCATGAAGTGAATCATGAATCATGAATCATGAACGAATCATGAATCATGAATCAAAAATCATGAAGCGAATCATGAATCATGAATTGAATCATGAATCATGAATTTGAATCATGAATCATGAATTAAATCATGAATCATGAATCATGAATCGAATCATGAATCATGAATCATAAATCATGAATTGAATCATGAATCATAAATCATGAATCATGAATTATGAATTGAATCATGAATCATGAATCATGAATCATAAATCGAATCATGAATCATGAATTCAATCATGAATCATGAATCATGAATTGAATCATGAATCATGAATCATGAATCATAAATCGAATCATGAATCATGAATCATGAATCATGAATCATGAATCATGAATTGAATCATGAATCATGAATCAAGAATTGAATCATGAATCATGAATCATAAACTCAAATCATGAATCATAAATTGAATCAGGATCCGAATCGATGATTGAATCATGAATCATGATTGAATCATGAATCATGAATCTTGAATCATGAATCATGAATTGAATCATGAATCATAAATTATGAATCATGAATTGAATCATGAATCAGGAATTGAATCATGAATCATGAATGATGAATTCAATCATGAATCATGAATCATGAATTGAATCCTGAATTGAATCATGAATCATGAATTGAATCATGAATTAAATCATGAATCATGAATAATAAATTGAATCATGAATCATGAATCATTAATTTGAATCATGAATTGAATCATGAATCATGAATCATGAATTCGAATCATGAATCATGGAATCATGAATTGAATCATGAATCATGAATCATGAATGAAACATGAATCATGAATCATGAATCAAATCATGAATCATGAATCAAGAATCATGAATCGATCATGAATCATGAATTGAATCATGAATCATGAATCATAATTATGAATTGAATCATGAATTCATGAATCAAAAATCATGAATCGAATCATGAATCAAGAATTGAATCATGAATCATGAATCATGATCATGAATCGAATCATGAATCATGAATCAAAAATCATGATCGAATCATGACTCAAGAATTGAATCATGAATCATAATTCATGAATTGAATCATGAATCATGAATTGAATCTATGAATTGAATCATGAATCATGAATTGAATCATGATTGAATCATGAATCATGACTCATGAATTGAATCATGAATTGAATCATGAATCATGAATTGAATCATGAATTGAATCATGAATCATGAATCATAAATTGAATCATGAATCATGAATCATGAATCATGAATTTAATCATGAATCATGAATCATGTATTGAATCATGATTCATGAATTGGATCATGAATCATGAATTGAATCATAAATCATGAATCATGAATCGAATCATGAATCATGAATTGAATCATAAATCATGATCATGAATCGAATCATGAATCATGAATCATGAATTCAATCCCTGAATCATGAATCATGAATCATGAATTGAATCATGAATCGAATTATGAATCATGAATCAAGAATCATGAATTGAATCATGAATTGAATCATGAATCGAATTATGAATCATGAATCAATAATCATGAATTGAATCATGAATCATGAATTGAATCATGAATCATGAATCATGAATTATGAATTGAATCATGAATCATGAATCATGAATCATGAATCATGAATTAAATCATGAATCATGAATCATGAATCATGAATCATGAATCATGAAGTGAATCATGAATCATGAATCATGAATAGAATCATGAATCTTGAATCAAAAATCATGAATCGAATCATGAATCATAAATTGAATCATGAATCATGAATTGAATCATGAATCATGAATCATAAATCGAATCATGAATCATGAATCATGAATCATGAATCAGGATTCGAATCATGAATCATGAAGTGAATCATGAATCATGAATCATGAATAGAATCATGAATCTTGAATCAAAAATCATGAATCGAATCATGAATCATAAATTGAATCATGAATCATGAATTGAATCATGAATCATGAATCATAAATCGAATTCATGAATCATGAATCATGAATCATGAATCAGGATTCGAATCATGAATTAAATCATGAATCATGAATTGAATCATGAATCATGAATTGAATCATGAATCATGAATCTTTAATCATGAATCATGAATTGAATCATGAATCATAAATTATGAATCATAAATTGAATCATGAATCAGGAATTGAATAATGAATCATGAATCATGAATCATGAATCATGCATTGAATCATGAATCATGAATCGAATCATGAATCATGAATTGCAATCATGAATCATGAATCATGAATCATGAATGAATCATGAATCATGAATTGAATCATGAATCATGAATCATGAATCAAATCATGAATCATGAATCAAGAATCATGAAGTCGGAATCATGAATCATGAATTGAATCATGAATCATGAATCATGATTGAATCATGAATCATGAATCATGAATTATGAATTGAATCATGAATCATGAATCATGATTGAATCATGAATCATGAATCATGAATCATGAATCATGAATTGAATCATAAATCATGAATCATGAATCATGAATCATGAATTGAATCATGAATCATGAATCATGAATCGAATCATAAATCATGAATCAAAAATCATGAATCGAATCATGAATCATGAATTGAATCATGATCATGAATCATGAATTGAATCATTAATCATGAATCATGAATTGAATCATGAATCATGAATCATGAATTGACTCATGAATCATGAATCATGAATTGAATCATGAATCATGTATCATGAATCATGACATGAATCATGAATCATGAATCATAAATCAAATCATGAATCATAAATTGAATTAGATTTCGAATCATGAATTTAATCATAAATCATGAATCATGAATTGAATCATTAATCATGAATCATGAATTGAATCATGAATCATGAATCATAAAAATGAAACATGAATCATGAATCATGAATCAAATCATGAATCATGAATCAAGAATCATGAATCGAATCATGAATCATGAATTGAATCATGAATCATGAATCATGAATTATGAATTGAATCATGAATTCATGAATCAAAAATCATGAATCGAATCATGAATCAAGAATTGAATCATGAATCATGAATCATGAATTGAATCATGAATCATGAATCAAAAATCATGATCAAAAATCATGAATCGAATCATGAATCAAGAATTGAATCATGAATCATAATTCATGAATTGAATCATGAATCATGAATCAGGATTGAATCATGATTCATGAATCATGAATTGAATCATGAATCATGAATTGAATTATGACATCAAATCATGAAATCATGATCTGAATTATGAATCATGAATTGAATCATGATTGAATCATGAATCATGAATCATGAATTGAATCATGAATCATGAATCATGAATTGAATCATGATCATGAATCATGAAATGAAACATGAATCATGAATCATGAATCAAATCATGAATCATGAATCAAGAATCATGAATCAAATCATGAATCATGAATTGAATCATGAATCATGAATCATTAATTATGAATTGAATCATGAATTCATGAATCAAAAATCATGAATCGAATCATGAATCAAGAATTGAATCATGAATCATGAATCATGAATCATGAATCATGAATCGAATCATGAAATCATGAATCAAAAATCATGAATCGAATCATGACATCAGAATTGAATCATGAATCATAATTCATGAATTGAATCATGAATCATGAATCAGGAATTGAATCATGAATCATGAATCATGAATTGAATCATGAATCATGAATTGAATTATGATCAAATCATGAAGTCATTAATTGAATTATGAATCATGAATTGAATATGAATCAAATCATGAATCAAGAATCACGAATCATGATTGAATCATGAATTGAATCATGAATCATGATTGAATCATGAATTGAATCATGAATTGAATCATGAATCATGAATCATGATTGAATCATGAATCATGAATCATGAATTGAATCAAGAATCATGAATCATGAATGAATCATGAATTGAATCATGAATCATGAATTGCATCATGAATTGAATCATGAATCATGAATCATAATTGAATCATGAATCATGAATTTAATCATGAATCATGAATCATGTATTGAATCATGAATCATGATTGAATCATAAATCATGAATCATGAATCGAATCATGAATCATGAATCATGAATTCAATCCTGAATCATGAATCATGAATCATGAATTGAATCATGAATCATGAATCATAAATGAATCATGAATCATGAATTTAATCATGAATCATGAATCATAAATTGAATCATGAATCATGAATTTATCATGAATCATGAATCATGTATTGAATCATGATTCATGAATTGAATCATGAATCATGAATTGAATCATAAATCTGAATCATGAATCGAATCGATGAATCATGAATTCAATCCTGAATCATGAATCATGATTCATGAATTGAATCATGATTGAATCATGAATCGAATTATGAATCATGAATCAAGAATCATGAATTGAATCATGAATCATGAATTGAATCATGAATCATGAATCATGAATTATGAATTGAATCATGAATCATGAATCATGAATCATGAATCATAAATTGAATCAGGAATCATGAATCGAATCATGTATCATGAATCATGATTTGAATCATGAATCATGAATCATAAATCGAATCATGAATCATGAATCATGAATCATGAATCAGGATTCGAATCATGAATTAAATCATGAATCATGAATTGAATCATGAATCATGAATTGAATCATGAATCATGATTGAATCATGAATCATGAATCTTTAATCATGAATCATGAATTGAATCATGATTTATAAATTATGAATCATAAATTGAATCATGAATCAGGAATTGAATAATGAATCATGAATCATGAATCATGAATCATGAATGAATCATGAATCATGAATCGAATCATGAATCATGAATTGAATCATGAATTGAATCATAATCATGAATTGAATCTGAATTGAATCATGAATCATGAATTGAATAATGAATTAAATCATGAATCATAATTAATAAATTGAATCATGAATCATGAATTGAATCATGGATGGAATTATGAATCATGAATCATGAATTGAATCATGAATCATGAATTGAATCATGAATCATGAATCATGAATCATGAAATGAATCATGAATCATGAATTGAATCATGAATCATGAATCATGAATCAAATCATGAATCATGAATCAAGAATCATGAATCGAATCATGAATCATGATTGAATCATGAATCATGAATCATGAATTATGAATTGAATCATGAATCAGTGAATCATGAATCATGAATCATGAATTGAATCATGAATCATGAGTCATGAATCATGAATCATGAATCATAAATCATGAATCATGAATCACGAATCATGAATTGAATCATGAATCATGATCATGAATCGAATCATAAATCATGAATCAAAAATCATGAATCGAATCATGAATCATGAATTGAATCAGAATCATGAATCATGAATTGAATCATGAATCATGAATCATGAATTGAATCATGAATCATGATTGACTCATGAATCATGAATCATGAATTGAATCATGAATCATGAATCATGAATCATGACATGAATCATGAATCATGAATCATAAATCAAATCATGAATCATAAATGAATTAGATTCGAATCATGAATTGAATCATGAATCATGAATCATGAATTGAATCATGAATCATGAATCATGAATTGACTCATGAATCATGAATCATGAATTGAATCATGAATCATGAATCATGAATCATGACATGAATCATGAATCATGAATCATAATCAAATCATGAATCATAAATTGAATTAGATTTCGAATCATGAATTGAATCATAAATCATGAATCATGAATTGAATCATTTATCATGAATCATGAATCATGAATTGAATCATGAATCATGAATTATGAATTATGAATCATTGAATTGAATCATTAATCATAAATCATGAATCATGAATCGAATCACGAATCATGAATCATGAATTCGAATCATGAAGTCATGAATTGAATCATAAATCATGATCATGAATCATGAATTGAATCATAAATCATGAATTATGAATCATGAATTGATTCATGAATCATAAATTATGAATCATGAATTGAATCATGAATCATGAATCATGAATCGAATCATGAATCATGAATTATGATCATGAATTGAATCATGGATCATGAATCGAATCATGAATTGAATCATGAATTAAATCATGAATCATGAATCATGAATTGAAGCATGGATCATGAATCATGAATCGAATCATGATCATGAATCATGAATTGAATCATGAATCATGAATCATGAATTAAATCATGAATCATGAATCATGAATCATGAATTGAATCATGAATCATGAATCATGAATTGAATCATGAATCATGAATCTTGAATCATGAATCGAATCATGAATTATGAATGAATCATGAATCATGAATCATGAATTAAATCATGAATCAGAATTGAATCATGAATCATGATCATGAAGTGAATCATGAATCATGAATCATGAATCATGAATCATGAATCATGAATCGAATCATGATCATAAATTGAATCATAAATCATGAATCATGAATCGAATCATGAATCATGAATCATGAATTAAATCATGAATCATGAATCATGAATCATGAATTGAATCATGAATCATTAATTATGAATCATGAATTGAATCATGAATCATGATGAATCATAAATCATGATAATGAATCGAATCATGAATCATGAATCATGATCTGAATCATGAATTATGAATTGAATCATGAATCATGAATTGAATCATGAATCATGAATGATGAATCATGAATTGATTTATGAATCATGAATTATGAATCATGAATTGAATCATGACATCATGAATCATATCTTGAATCATGAATCGAATCATGAATCATGAATCGAATCATGAATTGAATCATGAATCATGAATCGAATCATGAATTGAATCATGAATCATGAATCAAATCATGAATCAAGAATCATGAATTGAATCATGAATCATGAATCAAGAATCATGAATTGAATCATGAATCATGAATTGAATCATGAATCATGATCATGAATCATGAATTGAATTATGAATCATGAATTATAAATCGAATCATGAATCATGAATTGAATCATGAATCATGAATTGAATCATGAATCATGAATCATGAATTGAATCCTGAATTGAATCATGAATCATGAATTGAATAATGAATTAAATCATGAATCATGAATTGAATTCTGAATTGAATCATGAATCATGAATTGAATAATGAATTAAATCATGAATCATAATTAATAAATTGAATCATGAATCATGATTGAATCATGGATGAATTATGAATCATGAATCATGAATTGAATCATGAAAGAATCATGAATCATGAATCATGAATCATGAAATGATCATGATCATGATAATGAATCAGAATCATGAATCAAATCATGAATCATGAATCAAGAATCATGAATCGAATCATGAA
>NW_027446991.1:0-40004 GCF_038048845.1 Mixophyes fleayi | reverse complement strand
TCTCCTGTCTCCCTTTCTCTTGGAAACAATGACTTGCATCAATTCTTTTACATAATTCTTGTTTCTCATGACATTTCTTACATTGCCCACAATTATCAACTTTCTAAGTCTTTCTGAGCAAGAGAAATCGCAAAACAGTCATTTCTTCATTGCCGTCCAAAAACAACGCTTTTTTACACTCCTGTCTCCCTTTCTCTTGGAAACAATGACTTACATCAATTCTTTTACATAATTCTTGTTTCTCATGACATTTCTAACATTGCCCACAATTATCAACTTTCTAAGTCTTTCTGAGCAAGAGAAATCGCAAAACAGTCATTTCTTCATTGGCGTCCAAAAACAACGCTTTTTTACACTCCTGTCTCCCTTTCTCTTGGAAACAATGACTTACATCAATTCTTTTACATAATTCTTGTTTCTCATGACATTTCTAACATTGCCCACAATTATCAACTTTCTAAGTCTTTCTGAGCAAGAGAAATCGCAAAACAGTCATTTCTTCATTGGCGTCCAAAACAACGCTTTTTTACACTCCTGTCTCCCTTTCTCTTGGAAACAATGACTTACATCAATTCTTTTACATAATTCTTGTTTCTCATGACATTTCTTACATTGCCCACAATTATCACTTTCTAAGTCTTTCTGAGCAGGAGAAATCGCAAAACATAGTCATTTCTTCATTGCCGTCCAAAAACAACGCTTTTTTACACTCCTGTCTCCCTTTCTCTTGGAAACAATGACTTACATCAATTCTTTTACATAATTCTTGTTTCTCATGACATTTCTAACATTGCCCACAATTATCAACTTTCTAAGTCTTTCTGAGCAAGAGAAATCGCAAAAAAGTCATTTCTTCATTGCCGTCCAAAAACAACGCTTTTTTACACTAAGGTCTCCCTTTCTCTTGGAAACAATGACATACATCAATTCTTTTACATAATTCTTGTTTCTCATGACATTTCTAACATTGCCCACAATTATCAACTTTCTAAGTCTTTCTGAGCAGGAGAAATCGCAAAACATAGTCATTTCTTCATTGGCGTTCAAAAACAACGCTTTTTTACACTCCGGTCTCCCTTTCTCTTGGAAACAATGACTTACATCAATTCTTTTACATAATTCTTGTTTCTCATGACATTTCTAACATTGCCCACAATTATCAACTTTCTAAGTCTTTCTGAGCAGGAGAAATCGCAAAACATAGTCATTTCTTCATTGCCGTCCAAAAACAACGCTTTTTTACACTCCTGTCTCCCTTTCTCTTGGAAACAATGACTTACATCAATTCTTTAACATAATTCTTGTTTCTCATGACATTTCTAACATTGCCCACAATTATCAACTTTCTAAGTCTTTCTGAGCAAGAGAAATCGCAAAAAAGTCATTTCTTCATTGCCGTCCAAAAACAATGCTTTTTTACACTCCGGTCTCCCTTTCTCTTGGAAACAATGACATACATCAATTCTTTTACATAATTCTTGTTTCTCATGACATTTCTAACATTGCCCACAATTATCAACTTTCTAAGTCTTTCTGAGCAAGAGAAATCGCAAAAAAGTCATTTCTTCATTGCCGTCCAAAAACAACGCTTTTTTACACTCCGGTCTCCCTTTCTCTTGGAAACAATGACATACATCAATTCTTTTACATAATTCTTGTTTCTCATGACATTTCTAACATTGCCCACAATTATCAACTTTCTAAGTCTTTCTGAGCAGGAGAAATCGCAAAACATAGTCATTTCTTCATTGGCGTTCAAAAACAACGCTTTTTTACACTCCGGTCTCCCTTTCTCTTGGAAACAATGACTTACATCAATTCTTTTACATAATTCTTGTTTCTCATGACATTTCTAACATTGCCCACAATTATCAACTTTCTAAGTCTTTCTGAGCAAGAGAAATCGCAAAACAGTCATTTCTTCATTGCCGTCCAAAAACAACGCTTTTTTACACTCCGGTCTCCCTTTCTCTTGGAAACAATGACTTACATCATTTCTTTTACATAATTCTTGTTTCTCATGACATTTCTTACATTGCCCACAATTATCAATTTTCTAAGTCTTTCTGAGCAGGAGAAATCGCAAAACATAGTCATTTCTTCATTGCCGTCCAAAAACAACGCTTTTTTACACTCCTGTCTCCCTTTCTCTTGGAAACAATGACTTACATCAATTCTTTTACATAATTCTTGTTTCTCATGACATTTCTAACATTGCCCACAATTATCAACTTTCTAAGTCTTTCTGAGCAAGAGAAATCGCAAAACAGTCATTTCTTCATTGCCGTCCAAAAACAATGCTTTTTTACAGCCCGGTCTCCCTTTCTCTTGGAAACAATGACTTACATCAATTCTTTTACATAATTCTTGTTTCTCATGACATTTCTAACATTGCCCACAATTATCAACTTTCTAAGTCTTTCTGAGCAGGAGAAATCGCAAAACATAGTCATTTCTTCATTGCCGTCCAAAAACAACGCTTTTTTACACTCCTGTCTCCCTTTCTCTTGGAAACAATGACTTACATCAATTCTTTTACATAATTCTTATTTCTCATGACATTTCTTACATTGCCCACAATTATCAACTTTCTAAGTCTTTCTGAGCAGGAGAAATCGCAAAACATAGTCATTTCTTCATTGCCGTCCAAAAACAACGCTTTTTTACACTCCTGTCTCCCTTTCTCTTGGAAACAATGACTTACATCAATTCTTTTACATAATTCTTGTTTCTCATGACATTTCTTACATTGCCCACAATTATCAACTTTCTAAGTCTTTCTGAGCAGGAGAAATCGCAAAACATAGTCATTTCTTCATTGCCGTCCAAAACAACGCTTTTTACACTCCGTCTGTCTCCCTTTCTCTTGAAACAATGACTTACATCAATTCTTTTACATAATTCTTGTTTCTCATGACATTTCTAACATTGCCCACAATTATCAACTTTCTAAGTCTTTCTGAGCAAGAGAAATCGCAAAACAGTCATTTCTTCATTGCCGTCCAAAAGCAACGCTTTTTTACACTCCGGTCTCCCTTTCTCTTGGAAACAATGACATACATCAATTCTTTTACATAATTCTTGTTTCTCATGACATTTCTAACATTGCCCACAATTATCAACTTTCTAAGTCTTTCTGAGCAAGAGAAATCGCAAAAACAGTCATTTCTTCATTGCCGTCCAAAAACAACGCTTTTTTACACTCCGGTCTCCCTTTCTCTTGGAAACAATGACTTACATCAATTATTTTACATAATTCTTGTTTCTCATGACATTTCTTACATTGCCCACAATTATCAACTTTCTAAGTCTTTCTGAGCAGGAGAAATCGCAAAACATAGTAATTTCTTCATTGCCGTCCAAAAACAACGCTTTTTTACACTCCTGTCTCCCTTTCTCTTGGAAACAATGACTTACATCATTCTTTTACATAATTCTTGTTTCTCATGACATTTCTAACATTGCCCACAATTATCAACTTTCTAAGTCTTTCTGAGCAAGAGAAATCGCAAAACAGTCAGTTCTTCATTGGCGTCCAAAAACAACGCTTTTTTACACTCCTGTCTCCCTTTCTCTTGGAAACAATGACTTACATCAATTCTTTTACATAATTCTTGTTTCTCATGACATTTCTAACATTGCCCACAATTATCAACTTTCTAAGTCTTTCTGAGCAAGAGAAATCGCAAAACAGTCATTTCTTCATTGCCGTCCAAAAACAACGCTTTTTTACACTCCGGTCTCCCTTTCTCTTGGAAACAATGACTTACATCAATTCTTTTACATAATTCTTGTTTCTCATGACATTTCTTACATTGCCCACAATTATCAACTTTCTAAGTCTTTCTGAGCAGGAGAAATCGCAAAACATAGTCATTTCTTCATTGCCGTCCAAAAACAACGCTTTTTTACACTCCTGTCTCCCTTTCTCTTGGAAACAATGACTTACATCAATTCTTTTACATAATTCTTGTTTCTCATGACATTTCTAACATTGCCCACAATTATCAACTTTCTAAGTCTTTCTGAGCAAGAGAAATCGCAAAACAGTCATTTCTTCATTGGCGTCCAAAAACAACGCTTTTTTACACTCCTGTCTCCCTTTCTCTTGGAAACAATGACTTACATCAATTCTTTTACATAATTCTTGTTTCTCATGACATTTCTAACATTGCCACAATTATCAACTTTCTAAGTCTTTCTGAGCAAGAGAAATCGCAAAACAGTCATTTCTTCATTGCCGTCCAAAAACAACGCTTTTTTACACTCCTGTCTCCCTTTCTCTTGGAAACAATGACTTACATCAATTCTTTTACATAATTCTTGTTTCTCATGACATTTCTAACATTGCCCACAATTATCAACTTTCTAAGTCTTTCTGAGCAAGAGAAATCGCAAAACAGTCATTTCTTCATTGGCGTCCAAAAACAACGCTTTTTTACACTCCTGTCTCCCTTTCTCTTGGAAACAATGACTTGCATCAATTCTTTTACATAATTCTTGTTTCTCATGACATTTCTTACATTGCCCACAATTATCAACTTTCTAAGTCTTTCTGAGCAGGAGAAATCGCAAAACATAGTCATTTCTTCATTGCCATCCAAAAACAACGCTTTTTTACACTCCTGTCTCCCTTTCTCTTGGAAACAATGACTTACATCAATTCTTTTACATAATTCTTGTTTCTCATGACATTTCTAACATTGCCCACAATTATCAACTTTCTAAGTCTTTCTGAGCAAGAGAAATCGCAAAAAAGTCATTTCTTCATTGCCGTCCAAAAACAACGCTTTTTTACACTCCGGTCTCCCTTTCTCTTGGAAACAATGACATACATCAATTCTTTTACATAATTCTTGTTTCCCATGACATTTCTAACATTGCCCACAATTATCAACTTTCTAAGTCTTTCTGAGCAGGAGAAATCGCAAAACATAGTCATTTCTTCATTGGCGTTCAAAAACAACGCTTTTTTACACTCCGGTCTCCCTTTCTCTTGGAAACAATGACTTACATCAATTCTTTTACATAATTCTTGTTTCTCATGACATTTCTAACATTGCCCACAATTATCAACTTTCTAAGTCTTTCTGAGCAGGAGAAATCGCAAAACATAGTCATTTCTTCATTGCCGTCCAAAAACAACGCTTTTTTACACTCCGGTCTCCCTTTCTCTTGGAAACAATGACTTACATCAATTCTTTTACATAATTCTTGTTTCTCATGACATTTCTAACATTGCCCACAATTATCAACTTTCTAAGTCTTTCTGAGCAAGAGAAATCGCAAAACAGTCATTTCTTCATTGCCGTCCAAAAACAACGCTTTTTTACACTCCGGTCTCCCTTTCTCTTGGAAACAATGACTTACATCAATTCTTTTACATAATTCTTGTTTCTCATGACATTTCTAACATTGCCCACAATTATCAACTTTCTAAGTCTTTCTGAGCAGGAGAAATCGCAAAACATAGTCATTTCTTCATTGCCGTCCAAAAACAACGCTTTTTTACACTCCTGTCTCCCTTTCTCTTGGAAACAATGACTTACATCAATTCTTTTACATAATTCTTGTTTCTCATGACATTTCTAACATTGCCCACAATTATCAACTTTCTAAGTCTTTCTGAGCAAGAGAAATCGCAAAACAGTCATTTCTTCATTGCCGTCCAAAACAACGCTTTTTTACACTCCGGTCTCCCTTTCTCTTGGAAAGAATGACATACATCAATTCTTTTACATAATTCTTGTTTCTCATGACATTTCTAACATTGCCCACAATTATCAACTTTCTAAGTCTTTCTGAGCAAGAGAAATCGCAAAACAGTCATTTCTTCATTGCCGTCCAAAAACAACGCTTTTTTACACTCCGGTCTCCCTTTCTCTTGAAACAATGACTTACATCAATTCTTTTACATAATTCTTGTTTCTCATGACATTTCTTACATTGCCCACAATTATCAACTTTCTAAGTCTTTCTGAGCAGGAGAAATCGCAAAACATAGTCATTTCTTCATTGCCGTCCAAAAACAACGCTTTTTTACACTCCGGTCTCCCTTTCTCTTGGAAACAATGACTTACATCAATTCTTTTACATAATTCTTGTTTCTCATGACATTTCTAACATTGCCCACAATTATCAACTTTCTAAGTCTTTCTGAGCAAGAGAAATCGCAAAACAGTCATTTCTTCATTGCCGTCCAAAAACAACGCTTTTTTACACTCCGGTCTCCCTTTCTCTTGGAAACAATGACTTAAATCAATTCTTTTACATAATTCTTGTTTCTCATGACATTTCTAACATTGCCCACAATTATCAACTTTCTAAGTCTTTCTGAGCAAGAGAAATCGCAAAACAGTCATTTCTTCATTGCCGTCCAAAAACAATGCTTTTTTACAGCCCGGTCTCCCTTTCTCTTGGAAACAATGACTTACATCAATTCTTTTACATAATTCTTGTTTCTCATGACATTTCTAACATTGCCCACAATTATCAACTTTCTAAGTCTTTCTGAGCAGGAGAAATCGCAAAACATAGTCATTTCTTCATTGCCGTCCAAAAACAACGCTTTTTTACACTCCTGTCTCCCTTTCTCTTGGAAACAATGACTTACATCAATTCTTTTACATAATTCTTATTTCTCATGACATTTCTTACATTGCCCACAATTATCAACTTTCTAAGTCTTTCTGAGCAGGAGAAATAGCAAAACATAGTCATTTCTTCATTGCCGTCCAAAAACAACGCTTTTTTACACTCCTGTCTCCCTTTCTCTTGGAAACAATGACTTACATCAATTCTTTTACATAATTCTTGTTTCTCATGACATTTCTTACATTGCCCACAATTATCAACTTTCTAAGTCTTTCTGAGCAGGAGAAATCGCAAAACATAGTCATTTCTTCATTGCCGTCCAAAAACAACGCTTTTTTACACTCCTGTCTCCCTTTCTCTTGGAAACAATGACTTACATCAATTCTTTTACATAATTCTTGTTTCTCATGACATTTCTAACATTGCCCACAATTATCAACTTCTAAGTCTTTCTGAGCAAGAGAAATCGCAAAACAGTCATTTCTTCATTGCCGTCCAAAAGCAACGCTTTTTTACACTCCGGTCTCCCTTTCTCTTGGAAACAATGACATACATCAATTCTTTTACATAATTCTTGTTTCTCATGACATTTCTAACATTGCCCACAATTATCAACTTTCTAAGTCTTTCTGAGCAAGAGAAATCGCAAAACAGTCATTTCTTCATTGCCGTCCAAAAACAACGCTTTTTTACACTCCGGTCTCCCTTTCTCTTGGAAACAATGACTTACATCAATTCTTTTACATAATTCTTGTTTCTCATGACATTTCTAACATTGCCCACAATTATCAACTTTCTAAGTCTTTCTGAGCAGGAGAAATCGCAAAACATAGTCATTTCTTCATTGCCGTCCAAAAACAACGCTTTTTTACACTCCTGTCTCCCTTTCTCTTGGAAACAATGACTTACATCAATTCTTTTACATAATTCTTGTTTCTCATGACATTTCTTACATTGCCCACAATTATCAACTTTCTAAGTCTTTCTGAGCAGGAGAAATCGCAAAACATAGTCATTTCTTCATTGCCGTCCAAAAACAACGCTTTTTTACACTCCTGTCTCCCTTTCTCTTGGAAACAATGACTTACATCAATTCTTTTACATAATTCTTGTTTCTCATGACATTTCTTACATTGCCCACAATTATCAACTTTCTAAGTCTTTCTGAGCAGGAGAAATCGCAAAACATAGTCATTTCTTCATTGCCGTCCAAAAACAACGCTTTTTTACACTCCTGTCTCCCTTTCTCTTGGAAACAATGACTTACATCAATTCTTTTACATAATTCTTGTTTCTCATGACATTTCTAACATTGCCCACAATTATCAACTTTCTAAGTCTTTCTGAGCAAGAGAAATCGCAAAACAGTCATTTCTTCATTGCCGTCCAAAAGCAACGCTTTTTTACACTCCGGTCTCCCTTTCTCTTGGAACAATGACATACATCAATTCTTTTACATAATTCTTGTTTCTCATGACATTTCTAACATTGCCCACAATTATCAACTTTCTAAGTCTTTCTGAGCAAGAGAAATCGCAAAACAGTCATTTCTTCATTGCCGTCCAAAAACAACGCTTTTTTACACTCCGGTCTCCCTTTCTCTTGGAAACAATGACTTACATCAATTCTTTTACATAATTCTTGTTTCTCATGACATTTCTTACATTGCCCACAATTATCAACTTTCTAAGTCTTTCTGAGCAGGAGAAATCGCAAAACATAGTCATTTCTTCATTGCCGTCCAAAAACAACGCTTTTTTTACACTCCGGTCTCCCTTTCTCTTGGAAACAATGACTTACATCAATTCTTTTACATAATTCTTGTTTCTCATGACATTTCTAACATTGCCACAATTATCAACTTTCTAAGTCTTTCTGAGCAAGAGAAATCGCAAAACAGTCATTTCTTCATTGGCGTCCAAAAACAACGCTTTTTTACACTCCTGTCTCCCTTTCTCTTGGAAACAATGACTTACATCAATTCTTTTACATAATTCTTGTTTCTCATGACATTTCTTACATTGCCCACAATTATCAACTTTCTAAGTCTTTCTGAGCAGGAGAAATCGCAAAACATAGTCATTTCTTCATTGCCGTCCAAAAACAACGCTTTTTTACACTCCTGTCTCCCTTTCTCTTGGAAACAATGACTTACATCAATTCTTGTACATAATTCTTGTTTCTCAAAGTTGATAATTGTGGGCAATGTTAGAAATGTCATGAGAAACAAGAATTATGTAAAAGAATTGATGTATGTCATTGTTTCCAAGAGAAAGGGAGACCGGAGTGTAAAAAAGCGTTGTTTTTGGACGGCAATGAAGAAATGACTATGTTTTGCGATTTCTCCTGCTCAGAAAGACTTAGAAAGTTGATAATTGTGGGCAATGTTAGAAATGTCATGAGAAACAAGAATTATTTAAAGAATTGATATAAGTCATTGTTTCCAAGAGAAAGGGAGACAGGAGTGTAAAAAAGCGTTGTTTTTGGACGGCAATGAAGAAATGACTATGTTTTGCGATTTCTCCTGCTCAGAAAGACTTAGAAAGTTGATAATTGTGGGCAATGTTAGAAATGTCATGAGAAACAAGAATTATGTAAAAGAATTGATGTAAGTCATTGTTTCCAAGAGAAAGGGAGACCGGAGTGTAAAAAAGCGTTGTTTTTGGACGGCAATGAAGAAATGACTGTTTTGCGATTTCTCTTGCTCAGAAAGACTTAGAAAGTTGATAATTGTGGGCAATGTTAGAAATGTCATGAGAAACAAGAATTATGTAAAAGAATTGATGTAAGTCATTGTTTAAAAGAGAAAGGGAGACCGGAGTGTAAAAAAGCGTTGTTTTTGGACGGCAATGAAGAAATGACTGTTTTGCGATTTCTCTTGCTCAGAAAGACTTAGAAAGTTGATAATTGTGGGCAATGTTAGAAATGTCATGAGAAACAAGAATTATGTAAAAGAATTGATGTAAGTCATTGTTTCCAAGAGAAAGGGAGACAGGAGTGTAAAAAAGCGTTGTTTTTGGACGGCAATGAAGAAATGACTATGTTTTGCGATTTCTCCTACTCAGAAAGACTTAGAAAGTTGATAATTGTGGGCAATGTTAGAAATGTCATGAGAAACAAGAATTATGTAAAAGAATTGATGTAAGTCATTGTTTCCAAGAGAAAGGGAGACAGGAGTGTAAAAAAGCGTTGTTTTTGGACGGCAATGAAGAAATGACTATGTTTTGCGATTTCTCCTGCTCAGAAAGACTTAGAAAGTTGATAATTGTGGGCAATGTAAGAAATGTCATGAGAAACAAGAATTATGTAAAAGAATTGATGTAAGTCATTGTTTCCAAGAGAAAGGGAGACAGGAGTGTAAAAAAGCGTTATTTTTGGACGGCAATGAAGAAATGACTGTTTTGCGATTTCTCTTGCTCAGAAAGACTTAGAAAGTTGATAATTGTGGGCAATGTTAGAAATGTCATGAGAAACAAGAATTATGTAAAAGAATTGATGTAAGTCATTGTTTCCAAGAGAAAGGGAGACAGGAGTGTAAAAAAGCGTTGTTTTTGGACGCCAATGAAGAAATGACTATGTTTTGCGATTTCTCCTGCTCAGAAAGACTTAGAAAGTTGATAATTGTGGGCAATGTAAGAAATGTCATGAGAAACAAGAATTATGTACAAGAATTGATGTAAGTCATTGTTTCCAAGAGAAAGGGAGACAGGAGTGTAAAAAAGCGTTGTTTTTGGACGGCAATGAAGAAATGACTGTTTTGCGATTTCTCTTGCTCAGAAAGACTTAGAAAGTTGATAATTGTGGGCAATGTTAGAAATGTCATGAGAAACAAGAATTATGTAAAAGAATTGATGTAAGTCATTGTTTCCAAGAGAAAGGGAGACAGGAGTGTAAAAAAGCGTTGTTTTTGGACGGCAATGAAGAAATGACTATGTTTTGCGATTTCTCCTGCTCAGAAAGACTTAGAAAGTTGATAATTGTGGGCAATGTTAGAAATGTCATGAGAAACAAGAATTATGTAAAAGAATTGATGTAAGTCATTGTTTCCAAGAGAAAGGGAGACCGGAGTGTAAAAAAGCGTTGTTTTTGGACGGCAATGAAGAAATGACTGTTTTGCGATTTCTCTTGCTCAGAAAGACTTAGAAAGTTGATAATTGTGGGCAATGTTAGAAATGTCATGAGAAACAAGAATTATGTAAAAGAATTGATGTAAGTCATTGTTTCCAAGAGAAAGGGAGACAGGAGTGTAAAAAAGCGTTGTTTTTGGACGGCAATGAAGAAATGACTATGTTTTGCGATTTCTCCTGCTCAGAAAGACTTAGAAAGTTGATAATTGTGGGCAATGTAAGAAATGTCATGAGAAACAAGAATTATGTAAAAGAATTGATGTAAGTCATTGTTTCCAAGAGAAAGGGAGACAGGAGTGTAAAAAAGCGTTGTTTTTGGACGCCAATGAAGAAATGACTGTTTTGCGATTTCTCTTGCTCAGAAAGACTTAGAAAGTTGATAATTGTGGGCAATGTTAGAAATGTCATGAGAAACAAGAATTATGTAAAAGAATTGATGTAAGTCATTGTTTCCAAGAGAAAGGGAGACCGGAGTGTAAAAAAGCGTTGTTTTTGGACGGCAATGAAGAAATGACTGTTTTGCGATTTCTCTTGCTCAGAAAGACTTAGAAAGTTGATAATTGTGGGCAATGTTAGAAATGTCATGAGAAACAAGAATTATGGAAAAGAATTGATGTAAGTCATTGTTTCCAAGAGAAAGGGAGACCGGAGTGTAAAAAAGCGTTGTTTTTGAACGCCAATGAAGAAATGACTATGTTTTGCGATTTCTCCTACTCAGAAAGACTTAGAAAGTTGATAATTGTGGGCAATGTTAGAAATGTCATGAGAAACAAGAATTATGTAAAAGAATTGATGTAAGTCATTGTTTCCAAGAGAAAGGGAGACAGGAGTGTAAAAAAGCGTTGTTTTGGACGGCAATGAAGAAATGACTATGTTTTGCGATTTCTCCTACTCAGAAAGACTTAGAAAGTTGATAATTGTGGGCAATGTTAGAAATGTCATGAGAAACAAGAATTATGTAAAAGAATTGATGTAAGTCATTGTTTCCAAGAGAAAGGGAGACAGGAGTGTAAAAAAGCGTTGTTTTTGGACGGCAATGAAGAAATGACTATGTTTTGCGATTTCTCCTGCTCAGAAAGACTTAGAAAGTTGATAATTGTGGGCAATGTAAGAAATGTCATGAGAAACAAGAATTATGTAAAAGAATTGATGTAAGTCATTGTTTCCAAGAGAAAGGGAGACAGGAGTGTAAAAAAGCGTTATTTTTGGACGGCAATGAAGAAATGACTGTTTTGCGATTTCTCTTGCTCAGAAAGACTTAGAAAGTTGATAATTGTGGGCAATGTTAGAAATGTCATGAGAAACAAGAATTATGTAAAAGAATTGATGTAAGTCATTGTTTCCAAGAGAAAGGGAGACAGGAGTGTAAAAAAGCGTTGTTTTTGGACGGCAATGAAGAAATGACTATGTTTTGCGATTTCTCCTGCTCAGAAAGACTTAGAAAGTTGATAATTGTGGGCAATGTAAGAAATGTCATGAGAAACAAGAATTATGTACAAGAATTGATGTAAGTCATTGTTTCCAAGAGAAAGGGAGACAGGAGTGTAAAAAAGCGTTGTTTTTGGACGGCAATGAAGAAATGACTGTTTTGCGATTTCTCTTGCTCAGAAAGACTTAGAAAGTTGATAATTGTGGGCAATGTTAGAAATGTCATGAGAAACAAGAATTATGTAAAAGAATTGATATAAGTCATTGTTTCCAAGAGAAAGGGAGACAGGAGTGTAAAAAAGCGTTGTTTTTGGACGGCAATGAAGAAATGACTATGTTTTGCGATTTCTCCTGCTCAGAAAGACTTAGAAAGTTGATAATTGTGGGCAATGTTAGAAATGTCATGAGAAACAAGAATTATGTAAAAGAATTGATGTAAGTCATTGTTTCCAAGAGAAAGGGAGACCGGAGTGTAAAAAAGCGTTGTTTTTGGACGGCAATGAAGAAATGACTGTTTTGCAAAATCTCTTGCTCAGAAAGACTTAGAAAGTTGATAATTGTGGGCAATGTTAGAAATGTCATGAGAAACAAGAATTATGTAAAAGAATTGATGTAAGTCATTGTTTAAAAGAGAAAGGGAGACCGGAGTGTAAAAAAGCGTTGTTTTGGACGGCAATGAAGAAATGACTGTTTTGCGATTTCTCTTGCTCAGAAAGACTTAGAAAGTTGATAATTGTGGGCAATGTTAGAAATGTCATGAGAAACAAGAATTATGTAAAAGAATTGATGTAAGTCATTGTTTCCAAGAGAAAGGGAGACAGGAGTGTAAAAAAGCGTTGTTTTTGGACGGCAATGAAGAAATGACTATGTTTTGCGATTTCTCCTGCTCAGAAAGACTTAGAAAGTTGATAATTGTGGGCAATGTAAGAAATGTCATGAGAAACAAGAATTATGTAAAAGAATTGATGTAAGTCATTGTTTCCAAGAGAAAGGGAGACAGGAGTGTAAAAAAGCGTTGTTTTTGGACGGCAATGAAGAAATGACTGTTTTGCGATTTCTCTTGCTCAGAAAGACTTAGAAAGTTGATAATTGTGGGCAATGTTAGAAATGTCATGAGAAACAAGAATTATGTAAAAGAATTGATTAAGTCATTGTTTCCAAGAGAAAGGGAGACAGGAGTGTAAAAAAGCGTTGTTTTTGGATGGCAATGAAGAAATGACTATGTTTTGCGATTTCTCCTGCTTAGAAAGACTTAGAAAGTTGATAATTGTGGGCAATGTAAGAAATGTCATGAGAAACAAGAATTATGTACAAGAATTGATGTAAGTCATTGTTTCCAAGAGAAAGGGAGACAGGAGTGTAAAAAAGCGTTGTTTTTGGACGGCAATGAAGAAATGACTGTTTTGCGATTTCTCTTGCTCAGAAAGACTTAGAAAGTTGATAATTGTGGGCAATGTTAGAAATGTCATGAGAAACAAGAATTATGTAAAAGAATTGATGTAAGTCATTGTTTCCAAGAGAAAGGGAGACAGGAGTGTAAAAAAGCGTTGTTTTTGGACGGCAATGAAGAAATGACTATGTTTTGCGATTTCTCCTGCTCAGAAAGACTTAGAAAGTTGATAATTGTGGGCAATGTAAGAAATGTCATGAGAAACAAGAATTATGTAAAAGAATTGATGTAAGTCATTGTTTCCAAGAGAAAGGGAGACAGGAGTGTAAAAAAGCGTTGTTTTTGGACGCCAATGAAGAAATGACTGTTTTGCGATTTCTCTTGCTCAGAAAGACTTAGAAAGTTGATAATTGTGGGCAATGTTAGAAATGTCATGAGAAACAAGAATTATGTAAAAGAATTGATGTAAGTCATTGTTTCCAAGAGAAAGGGAGACCGGAGTGTAAAAAAGCGTTGTTTTTGGACGGCAATGAAGAAATGACTGTTTTGCGATTTCTCTTGCTCAGAAAGACTTAGAAAGTTGATAATTGTGGGCAATGTTAGAAATGTCATGAGAAACAAGAATTATGGAAAAGAATTGATGTAAGTCATTGTTTCCAAGAGAAAGGGAGACCGGAGTGTAAAAAAGCGTTGTTTTTGAACGCCAATGAAGAAATGACTATGTTTTGCGATTTCTCCTACTCAGAAAGACTTAGAAAGTTGATAATTGTGGGCAATGTTAGAAATGTCATGAGAAACAAGAATTATGTAAAAGAATTGATGTAAGTCATTGTTTCCAAGAGAAAGGGAGACAGGAGTGTAAAAAAGCGTTGTTTTTGGACGGCAATGAAGAAATGACTATGTTTTGCGATTTCTCCTACTCAGAAAGACTTAGAAAGTTGATAATTGTGGGCAATGTTAGAAATGTCATGAGAAACAAGAATTATGTAAAAGAATTGATGTAAGTCATTGTTTCCAAGAGAAAGGGAGACAGGAGTGTAAAAAAGCGTTGTTTTTGGACGGCAATGAAGAAATGACTATGTTTTGCGATTTCTCCTGCTCAGAAAGACTTAGAAAGTTGATAGTTGTGGGCAATGTAAGAAATGTCATGAGAAACAAGAATTATGTAAAAGAATTGATGTAAGTCATTGTTTCCAAGAGAAAGGGAGACAGGAGTGTAAAAAAGCGTTATTTTTGGACGGCAATGAAGAAATGACTGTTTTGCGATTTCTCTTGCTCAGAAAGACTTAGAAAGTTGATAATTGTGGGCAATGTTAGAAATGTCATGAGAAACAAGAATTATGTAAAAGAATTGATGTAAGTCATTGTTTCCAAGAGAAAGGGAGACAGGAGTGTAAAAAAGCGTTGTTTTTGGACGGCAATGAAGAAATGACTATGTTTTGCGATTTCTCCTGCTCAGAAAGACTTAGAAAGTTGATAATTGTGGGCAATGTAAGAAATGTCATGAGAAACAAGAATTATGTACAAGAATTGATGTAAGTCATTGTTTCCAAGAGAAAGGGAGACAGGAGTGTAAAAAAGCGTTGTTTTTGGACGGCAATGAAGAAATGACTGTTTTGCGATTTCTCTTGCTCAGAAAGACTTAGAAAGTTGATAATTGTGGGCAATGTTAGAAATGTCATGAGAAACAAGAATTATGTAAAAGAATTGATATAAGTCATTGTTTCCAAGAGAAAGGGAGACAGGAGTGTAAAAAAGCGTTGTTTTTGGACGGCAATGAAGAAATGACTATGTTTTGCGATTTCTCCTGCTCAGAAAGACTTAGAAAGTTGATAATTGTGGGCAATGTTAGAAATGTCATGAGAAACAAGAATTATGTAAAAGAATTGATGTAAGTCATTGTTTCCAAGAGAAAGGGAGACCGGAGTGTAAAAAAGCGTTGTTTTTGGACGGCAATGAAGAAATGACTGTTTTGCGATTTCTCTTGCTCAGAAAGACTTAGAAAGTTGATAATTGTGGGCAATGTTAGAAATGTCATGAGAAACAAGAATTATGTAAAAGAATTGATGTAAGTCATTGTTTAAAAGAGAAAGGGAGACCGGAGTGTAAAAAAGCGTTGTTTTTGGACGGCAATGAAGAAATGACTGTTTTGCGATTTCTCTTGCTCAGAAAGACTTAGAAAGTTGATAATTGTGGGCAATGTTAGAAATGTCATGAGAAACAAGAATTATGTAAAAGAATTGATGTAAGTCATTGTTTCCAAGAGAAAGGGAGACAGGAGTGTAAAAAAGCGTTGTTTTTGGACGGCAATGAAGAAATGACTATGTTTTGCGATTTCTCCTGCTCAGAAAGACTTAGAAAGTTGATAATTGTGGGCAATGTAAGAAATGTCATGAGAAACAAGAATTATGTACAAGAATTGATGTAAGTCATTGTTTCCAAGAGAAAGGGAGACAGGAGTGTAAAAAAGCGTTGTTTTTGGACGGCAATGAAGAAATGACTGTTTTGCGATTTCTCTTGCTCAGAAAGACTTAGAAAGTTGATAATTGTGGGCAATGTTAGAAATGTCATGAGAAACAAGAATTATGTAAAAGAATTGATGTAAGTCATTGTTTCCAAGAGAAAGGGAGACAGGAGTGTAAAAAAGCGTTGTTTTTGGACGGCAATGAAGAAATGACTATGTTTTGCGATTTCTCCTGCTCAGAAAGACTTAGAAAGTTGATAATTGTGGGCAATGTTAGAAATGTCATGAGAAACAAGAATTATGTAAAAGAATTGATGTAAGTCATTGTTTCCAAGAGAAAGGGAGACCGGAGTGTAAAAAAGCGTTGTTTTTGGACGGCAATGAAGAAATGACTGTTTTGCGATTTCTCTTGCTCAGAAAGACTTAGAAAGTTGATAATTGTGGGCAATGTTAGAAATGTCATGAGAAACAAGAATTATGTAAAAGAATTGATGTAAGTCATTGTTTAAAAGAGAAAGGGAGACCGGAGTGTAAAAAAGCGTTGTTTTTGGACGGCAATGAAGAAATGACTGTTTTGCGATTTCTCTTGCTCAGAAAGACTTAGAAAGTTGATAATTGTGGGCAATGTTAGAAATGTCATGAGAAACAAGAATTATGTAAAAGAATTGATGTAAGTCATTGTTTCCAAGAGAAAGGGAGACCGGAGTGTAAAAAAGCGTTGTTTTTGGACGGCAATGAAGAAATGACTGTTTTGCAATTTCTCTTGCTCAGAAAGACTTAGAAAGTTGATAATTGTGGGTAATGTTAGAAATGTCATGAGAAACAAGAATTATGTAAAAGAATTGATGTAAGTCATTGTTTCCAAGAGAAAGGGAGACAGGAGTGTAAAAAAGCGTTGTTTTTGGACGGCAATGAAGAAATGACTATGTTTTGCGATTTCTCCTGCTCAGAAAGACTTAGAAAGTTGATAATTGTGGGCAATGTAAGAAATGTCATGAGAAACAAGAATTATGTAAAAGAATTGATGTAAGTCATTGTTTCCAAGAGAAAGGGAGACAGGAGTGTAAAAAAGCGTTGTTTTTGGACGCCAATGAAGAAATGACTGTTTTGCGATTTCTCTTGCTCAGAAAGACTTAGAAAGTTGATAATTGTGGGCAATGTTAGAAATGTCATGAGAAACAAGAATTATGTAAAAGAATTGATGTAAGTCATTGTTTCCAAGAGAAAGGGAGACAGGAGTGTAAAAAAGCGTTGTTTTTGGACGGCAATGAAGAAATGACTATGTTTTGCGATTTCTCCTGCTCAGAATGACTTAGAAAGTTGATAATTGTGGGCAATGTTAGAAATGTCATGAGAAACAATAATTATGCAAAAGAATTGATGGAAGTCATTGTTTCCAAGAGAAAGGGAGACCGGAGTGTAAAAAAGCATTGTTTTTGGACGGCAATGAAGAAATGACTGTTTTGCGATTTCTCTTGCTCAGAAAGACTTAGAAAGTTGATAATTGTGGGCAATGTTAGAAATGTCATGAGAAACAAGAATTATGTAAAAGAATTGATGTAAGTCATTGTTTCCAAGAGAAAGGGAGACCGGAGTGTAAAAAAGCGTTGTTTTTGGACGGCAATGAAGAAATGACTGTTTTGCGATTTCTCTTGCTCAGAAAGACTTAGAAAGTTGATAATTGTGGGCAATGTTAGAAATGTCATGAGAAACAAGAATTATGTAAAAGAATTGATGTAAGTCATTGTTTCCAAGAGAAAGGGAGACCGGAGTGTAAAAAAGCGTTGTTTTTGAACGCCAATGAAGAAATGACTATGTTTTGCGATTTCTCCTACTCAGAAAGACTTAGAAAGTTGATAATTGTGGGCAATGTTAGAAATGTCATGAGAAACAAGAATTATGTAAAAGAATTGATGTAAGTCATTGTTTCCAAGAGAAAGGGAGACAGGAGTGTAAAAAAGCGTTGTTTTTGGACGGCAATGAAGAAATGACTATGTTTTGCGATTTCTCCTGCTCAGAAAGACTTAGAAAGTTGATAATTGTGGGCAATGTAAGAAATGTCATGAGAAACAAGAATTATGTAAAAGAATTGATGTAAGTCATTGTTTCCAAGAGAAAGGGAGACAGGAGTGTAAAAAAGCGTTATTTTTGGACGGCAATGAAGAAATGACTGTTTTGTGATTTCTCTTGCTCAGAAAGACTTAGAAAGTTGATAATTGTGGGCAATGTTAGAAATGTCATGAGAAACAAGAATTATGTAAAAGAATTGATGTAAGTCATTGTTTCCAAGAGAAAGGGAGACAGGAGTGTAAAAAAGCGTTGTTTTTGGACGGCAATGAAGAAATGACTATGTTTTGCGATTTCTCCTGCTCAGAAAGACTTAGAAAGTTGATAATTGTGGGCAATGTAAGAAATGTCATGAGAAACAAGAATTATGTACAAGAATTGATGTAAGTCATTGTTTCCAAGAGAAAGGGAGACAGGAGTGTAAAAAAGCGTTGTTTTTGGACGGCAATGAAGAAATGACTGTTTTGCGATTTCTCTTGCTCAGAAAGACTTAGAAAGTTGATAATTGTGGGCAATGTTAGAAATGTCATGAGAAACAAGAATTATGTAAAAGAATTGATATAAGTCATTGTTTCCAAGAGAAAGGGAGACCGGAGTGTAAAAAAGCGTTGTTTTTGGACCGCAATGAAGAAATGACTCTTTTGCGATTTCTCTTGCTCAGAAAGACTTAGAAAGTTGATAATTGTGGGCAATGTTAGAAATGTCATGAGAAACAAGAATTATGTAAAAGAATTGATGTAAGTCATTGTTTCCAAGAGAAAGGGAGACCGGAGTGTAAAAAAGCGTTGTTTTTGGACGCCAATGAAGAAATGACTATGTTTTGCGATTTCTCTTGCTCAGAAAGACTTAGAAAGTTGATAATTGTGGGCAATGTTAGAAATGTCATGAGAAACAAGAATTATGTAAAAGAATTGATGTAAGTCATTGTTTCCAAGAGAAAGGGAGACAGGAGTGTAAAAAAGCGTTGTTTTTGGACGGCAATGAAGAAATGACTATGTTTTGCGATTTCTCCTGCTCAGAAAGACTTAGAAAGTTGATAATTGTGGGCAATGTAAGAAATGTCATGAGAAACAAGAATTATGTAAAAGAATTGATGTAAGTCATTGTTTCCAAGAGAAAGGGAGACAGGAGTGTAAAAAAGCGTTGTTTTTGGACGCCAATGAAGAAATGACTGTTTTGCGATTTCTCTTGCTCAGAAAGACTTAGAAAGTTGATAATTGTGGGCAATGTTAGAAATGTCATGAGAAACAAGAATTATGTAAAAGAATTGATGTAAGTCATTGTTTCCAAGAGAAAGGGAGACAGGAGTGTAAAAAAGCGTTGTTTTTGGACGCCAATGAAGAAATGACTGTTTTGCGATTTCTTTTGCTCAGAAAGACTTAGAAAGTTGATAATTGTGGGCAATGTTAGAAATGTCATGAGAAACAAGAATTATGTAAAAGAATTGATGTAAGTCATTGTTTCCAAGAGAAAGGGAGACCGGAGTGTAAAAAAGCGTTGTTTTTGGACGGCAATGAAGAAATGACTGTTTTGCAATTTCTCTTGCTCAGAAAGACTTAGAAAGTTGATAATTGTGGGTAATGTTAGAAATGTCATGAGAAACAAGAATTATGTAAAAGAATTGATGTAAGTCATTGTTTCCAAGAGAAAGGGAGACAGGAGTGTAAAAAAGCGTTGTTTTTGGACGGCAATGAAGAAATGACTATGTTTTGCGATTTCTCCTGCTCAGAAAGACTTAGAAAGTTGATAATTGTGGGCAATGTAAGAAATGTCATGAGAAACAAGAATTATGTAAAAGAATTGATGTAAGTCATTGTTTCCAAGAGAAAGGGAGACAGGAGTGTAAAAAAGCGTTGTTTTTGGACGCCAATGAAGAAATGACTGTTTTGCGATTTCTCTTGCTCAGAAAGACTTAGAAAGTTGATAATTGTGGGCAATGTTAGAAATGTCATGAGAAACAAGAATTATGTAAAAGAATTGATGTAAGTCATTGTTTCCAAGAGAAAGGGAGACAGGAGTGTAAAAAAGCGTTGTTTTTGGACGGCAATGAAGAAATGACTATGTTTTGCGATTTCTCCTGCTCAGAAAGACTTAGAAAGTTGATAATTGTGGGCAATGTTAGAAATGTCATGAGAAACAAGAATTATGTAAAAGAATTGATGTAAGTCATTGTTTCCAAGAGAAAGGGAGACCGGAGTGTAAAAAAGCGTTGTTTTTGGACGGCAATGAAGAAATGACTGTTTTGCGATTTCTCTTGCTCAGAAAGACTTAGAAAGTTGATAATTGTGGGCAATGTTAGAAATGTCATGAGAAACAAGAATTATGGAAAAGAATTGATGTAAGTCATTGTTTCCAAGAGAAAGGGAGACCGGAGTGTAAAAAAGCGTTGTTTTTGAACGCCAATGAAGAAATGACTATGTTTTGCGATTTCTCCTACTCAGAAAGACTTAGAAAGTTGATAATTGTGGGCAATGTTAGAAATGTCATGAGAAACAAGAATTATGTAAAAGAATTGATGTAAGTCATTGTTTCCAAGAGAAAGGGAGACAGGAGTGTAAAAAAGCGTTGTTTTTGGACGGCAATGAAGAAATGACTATGTTTTGCGATTTCTCCTACTCAGAAAGACTTAGAAAGTTGATAATTGTGGGCAATGTTAGAAATGTCATGAGAAACAAGAATTATGTAAAAGAATTGATGTAAGTCATTGTTTCCAAGAGAAAGGGAGACAGGAGTGTAAAAAAGCGTTGTTTTTGGACGGCAATGAAGAAATGACTATGTTTTGCGATTTCTCCTGCTCAGAAAGACTTAGAAAGTTGATAATTGTGGGCAATGTTAGAAATGTCATGAGAAACAAGAATTATGTAAAAGAATTGATGTACGTCATTGTTTCCAAGAGAAAGGGAGACCGGAGTGTAAAAAAGCTTTGTTTTTGGACGGCAATGAAGAAATGACTGTTTTGCGATTTCTCTTGCTCAGAAAGACTTAGAAAGTTGATAATTGTGGGCAATGTTAGAAATGTCATGAGAAACAAGAATTATGTAAAAGAATTGATGTAAGTCATTGTTTCCAAGAGAAAGGGAGACCGGAGTGTAAAAAAGCGTTGTTTTTGGACGGCAATGAAGAAATGACTGTTTTGCGATTTCTCTTGCTCAGAAAGACTTAGAAAGTTGATAATTGTGGGTAATGTTAGAAATGTCATGAGAAACAAGAATTATGTAAAAGAATTGATGTAAGTCATTGTTTCCAAGAGAAAGGGAGACAGGAGTGTAAAAAAGCGTTGTTTTTGGACGCCAATGAAGAAATGACTGTTTTGCGATTTCTCTTGCTCAGAAAGACTTAGAAAGTTGATAATTGTGGGCAATGTTAGAAATGTCATGAGAAACAAGAATTATGTAAAAGAATTGATGTAAGTCATTGTTTCCAAGAGAAAGGGAGACAGGAGTGTAAAAAAGCGTTGTTTTTGGACGGCAAGGAAGAAATGACTATGTTTTGCGATTTCTCCTGCTCAGAAAGACTTAGAAAGTTGATAATTGTGGGCAATGTTAGAAATGTCATGAGAAACAAGAATTATGTAAAAGAATTGATGTAAGTCATTGTTTCCAAGAGAAAGGGAGACCGGAGTGTAAAAAAGCGTTGTTTTTGGACGCCAATGAAGAAATGACTGTTTTGCGATTTCTCCTGCTCAGAAAGACTTAGAAAGTTGATAATTGTGGGCAATGTTAGAAATGTCATGAGAAACAAGAATTATGTAAAAGAATTGATGTAAGTCATTGTTTCCAAGAGAAAGGGAGACCGGAGTGTAAAAAAGCGTTGTTTTTGGACGGCAATGAAGAAATGACTGTTTTGCGATTTCTCTTGCTCAGAAAGACTTAGAATGTTGATAATTGTGGGCAATGTTAGAAATGTCATGAGAAACAAGAATTATGTAAAAGAATTGATGTAAGTCATTGTTTCCAAGAGAAAGGGAGACCGGAGTGTAAAAAAGCGTTGTTTTTGGACGCCAATGAAGAAATGACTATGTTTTGCGATTTCTCTTGCTCAGAGAGACTTAGAAAGTTGATAATTGTGGGCAATGTTAGAAATGTCATGAGAAACAAGAATTATGTAAAAGAATTGATGTAAGTCATTGTTTCCAAGAGAAAGGGAGACAGGAGTGTAAAAAAGCGTTGTTTTTGGACGCCAATGAAGAAATGACTGTTTTGCGATTTCTCTTGCTCAGAAAGACTTAGAAAGTTGATAATTGTGGGCAATGTTAGAAATGTCATGAGAAACAAGAATTATGTAAAAGAATTGATGTAAGTCATTGTTTCCAAGAGAAAGGGAGACAGGAGTGTAAAAAAGCGTTGTTTTTGGACGGCAATGAAGAAATGACTATGTTTTGCGATTTCTCCTGCTCAGAAAGACTTAGAAAGTTGATAATTGTGGGCAATGTTAGAAATGTCATGAGAAACAAGAATTATGTAAAAGAATTGATGTAAGTCATTGTTTCCAAGAGAAAGGGAGACCGAGTGTAAAAAAGCGTTGTTTTTGGACGCCAATGAAGAAATGACTGTTTTGCGATTTCTCTTCCTCAGAAAGACTTAGAAAGTTGATAATTGTGGGCAATGTTAGAAATGTCATGAGAAACAAGAATTATGTAAAAGAATTGATGTAAGTCATTGTTTCCAAGAGAAAGGGAGACAGGAGTGTAAAAAAGCGTTGTTTTTGGACGGCAATGAAGAAATGACTATGTTTTGCGATTTCTCCTGCTCAGAAAGACTTAGAAAGTTGATAATTGTGGGCAATGTTAGAAATGTCATGAGAAACAAGAATTATGTAAAAGAATTGATGTAAGTCATTGTTTCCAAGAGAAAGGGAGACCGGAGTGTAAAAAAGCGTTGTTTTTGGACGGCAATGAAGAAATGACTGTTTTGCGATTTCTCTAGGTCAGAAAGACTTAGAATGTTGATAATTGTGGGCAATGTTAGAAATGTCATGAGAAACAAGAATTATGTAAAAGAATTGATGTAAGTCATTGTTTCCAAGAGAAAGGGAGATCGAGTGTAAAAAAGCGTTGTTTTTGGACGGCAATGAAGAAATGACTGTTTTGCGATTTCTCTTGCTCAGAAAGACTTAGAAAGTTGATAATTGTGGGCAATGTTAGAAATGTCATGAGAAACAAGAATTATGTAAAAGAATTGATGTAAGTCATTGTTTCCAAGAGAAAGGGAGACCGGAGTGTAAAAAGCGTTGTTTTTGGACGGCAATAAAGAAATGACTGTTTTGCGATTTCTCTTGCTCAGAAAGACTTAGAAAGTTGATAATTGTGGGCAATGTTAGAAATGTCATGAGAAACAAGAATTATGTAAAAGAATTGATGTAAGTCATTGTTTCCAAGAGAAAGGGAGACAGGAGTGTAAAAAAGCGTTGTTTTTGGACGCCAATGAAGAAATGACTGTTTTGCGATTTCTCTTGCTCAGAAAGACTTAGAAAGTTGATAATTGTGGGCAATGTTAGAAATGTCATGAGAAACAAGAATTATGTAAAAGAATTGATGTAAGTCATTGTTTCCAAGAGAAAGGGAGACAGGAGTGTAAAAAAGCGTTGTTTTTGGACGGCAATGAAGAAATGACTATGTTTTGCGATTTCTCCTGCTCAGAAAGACTTAGAAAGTTGATAATTGTGGGCAATGTTAGAAATGTCATGAGAAACAAGAATTATGTAAAAGAATTGATGTAAGTCATTGTTTCCAAGAGAAAGGGAGACCGGAGTGTAAAAAAGCGTTGTTTTTGGACGGCAATGAAGAAATGACTGTTTTGCGATTTCTCTAGGTCAGAAAGACTTAGAAAGTTGATAATTGTGGGCAATGTAAGAAATGTCATGAGAAACAAGAATTATGTAAAAGAATTGATGTAAGTCATTGTTTCCAAGAGAAAGGGAGACAGGAGTGTAAAAAAGCGTTGTTTTTGGACGCCAATGAAGAAATGACTGTTTTGCGATTTCTCCTGCTCAGAAAGACTTAGAAAGTTGATAATTGTGGGCAATGTTAGAAATGTCATGAGAAACAAGAATTATGTAAAAGAATTGATGTAAGTCATTGTTTCCAAGAGAAAGGGAGACCGGAGTGTAAAAAAGCGTTGTTTTTGGACGGCAATGAAGAAATGACTGTTTTGCGATTTCTCTTGCTCAGAAAGACTTAGAATGTTGATAATTGTGGGCAATGTTAGAAATGTCATGAGAAACAAGAATTATGTAAAAGAATTGATGTAAGTTATTGTTTCCAAGAGAAAGGGAGACAGGAGTGTAAAAAAGCGTTGTTTTTGGACGCCAATGAAGAAATGACTGTTTTGCGATTTCTCTTGCTCAGAAAGACTTAGAAAGTTGATAATTGTGGGCAATGTTAGAAATGTCATGAGAAACAAGAATTATGTAAAAGAATTGATGTAAGTCATTGTTTCCAAGAGAAAGGGAGACCGGAGTGTAAAAAAGCGTTGTTTTTGGACGCCAATGAAGAAATGACTATGTTTTGCGATTTCTCTTGCTCAGAAAGACTTAGAAAGTTGATAATTGTGGGCAATGTTAGAAATGTCATGAGAAACAAGAATTATGTAAAAGAATTGATGTAAGTTATTGTTTCCAAGAGAAAGGGAGACAGGAGTGTAAAAAAGCGTTGTTTTTGGACGGCAATGAAGAAATGACTATGTTTTGCGATTTCTCCTGCTCAGAAAGACTTAGAAAGTTGATAATTGTGGGCAATGTTAGAAATGTCATGAGAAACAAGAATTATGTAAAAGAATTGATGTAAGTCATTGTTTCCAAGAGAAAGGGAGACCGGAGTGTAAAAAAGCGTTGTTTTTGGACGGCAATGAAGAAATGACTGTTTTGCGATTTCTCTAGGTCAGAAAGACTTAGAATGTTGATAATTGTGGGCAATGTTAGAAATGTCATGAGAAACAAGATTATGTAAAAGAATTGATGTAAGTCATTGTTTCCAAGAGAAAGGGAGATCGAGTGTAAAAAAGCGTTGTTTTTGGACGGCAATGAAGAAATGACTGTTTTGCGATTTCTCTTGCTCAGAAAGACTTAGAAAGTTGATAATTGTGGGCAATGTTAGAAATGTCATGAGAAACAAGAATTATGTAAAAGAATTGATGTAAGTCATTGTTTCCAAGAGAAAGGGAGACCGGAGTGTAAAAAGCGTTGTTTTTGGACGGCAATAAAGAAATGACTGTTTTGCGATTTCTCTTGCTCAGAAAGACTTAGAAAGTTGATAATTGTGGGCAATGTTAGAAATGTCATGAGAAACAAGAATTATGTAAAGAATTGATGTAAGTCATTGTTTCCAAGAGAAAGGGAGACAGGAGTGTAAAAAAGCGTTGTTTTTGGACGCCAATGAAGAATGACTGTTTTGCGATTTCTCTTGCTCAGAAAGACTTAGAAAGTTGATAATTGTGGGCAATGTTAGAAATGTCATGAGAAACAAGAATTATGTAAAAGAATTGATGTAAGTCATTGTTTCCAAGAGAAAGGGAGACAGGAGTGTAAAAAGCGTTGTTTTTGGACGGCAATGAAGAAATGACTATGTTTTGCGATTTCTCCTGCTCAGAAAGACTTAGAAAGTTGATAATTGTGGGCAATGTTAGAAATGTCATGAGAAACAAGAATTATGTAAAAGAATTGATGTAAGTCATTGTTTCCAAGAGAAAGGGAGACCGGAGTGTAAAAAAGCGTTGTTTTTGGACGGCAATGAAGAAATGACTGTTTTGCGATTTCTCTAGGTCAGAAAGACTTAGAAAGTTGATAATTGTGGGCAATGTAAGAAATGTCATGAGAAACAAGAATTATGTAAAAGAATTGATGTAAGTCATTGTTTCCAAGAGAAAGGAGACAGGAGTGTAAAAAAGCGTTGTTTTTGGACGCCAATGAAGAAATGACTGTTTTGCGATTTCTCCTGCTCAGAAAGACTTAGAAAGTTGATAATTGTGGGCAATGTTAGAAATGTCATGAGAAACAAGAATTATGTAAAAGAATTGATGTAAGTCATTGTTTCCAAGAGAAAGGGAGACCGGAGTGTAAAAAAGCGTTGTTTTTGGACGGCAATGAAGAAATGACTGTTTTGCGATTTCTCTTGCTCAGAAAGACTTAGAATGTTGATAATTGTGGGCAATGTTAGAAATGTCATGAGAAACAAGAATTATGTAAAAGAATTGATGTAAGTTATTGTTTCCAAGAGAAAGGGAGACAGGAGTGTAAAAAAGCGTTGTTTTTGGACGCCAATGAAGAAATGACTGTTTTGCGATTTCTCTTGCTCAGAAAGACTTAGAAAGTTGATAATTGTGGGCAATGTTAGAAATGTCATGAGAAACAAGAATTATGTAAAAGAATTGATGTAAGTCATTGTTTCCAAGAGAAAGGGAGACCGGAGTGTAAAAAAGCGTTGTTTTTGGACGCCAATGAAGAAATGACTATGTTTTGCGATTTCTCTTGCTCAGAAAGACTTAGAAAGTTGATAATTGTGGGCAATGTTAGAAATGTCATGAGAAACAAGAATTATGTAAAAGAATTGATGTAAGTTATTGTTTCCAAGAGAAAGGGAGACAGGAGTGTAAAAAAGCGTTGTTTTTGGACGCCAATGAAGAAATGACTGTTTTGCGATTTCTCTTGCTCAGAAAGACTTAGAAAGTTGATAATTGTGGGCAATGTTAGAAATGTCATGAGAAACAAGAATTATGTAAAAGAATTGATGTAAGTCATTGTTTCCAAGAGAAAGGGAGACCGAGTGTAAAAAAGCGTTGTTTTTGGACGCCAATGAAGAAATGACTGTTTTGCGATTTCTCTTGCTCAGAAAGACTTAGAAAGTTGATAATTGTGGGCAATGTTAGAAATGTCATGAGAAACAAGAATTATGTAAAAGAATTGATGTAAGTCATTGTTTCCAAGAGAAAGGGAGACAGGAGTGTAAAAAAGCGTTGTTTTTGGACGGCAATGAAGAAATGACTGTTTTGCGATTTCTCTAGATCAGAAAGACTTAGAAAGTTGATAATTGTGGGCAATGTAAGAAATGTCATGAGAAACAAGAATTATGTAAAAGAATTGATGTAAGTCATTGTTTCCAAGAGAAAGGGAGACCGGAGTGTAAAAAAGCGTTGTTTTTGGACGGCAATGAAGAAATGACTGTTTTGCGATTTCTCTAGGTCAGAAAGACTTAGAAAGTTGATAATTGTGGGCAATGTAAGAAATGTCATGAGAAACAAGAATTATGTAAAAGAATTGATGTAAGTCATTGTTTCCAAGAGAAAGGGAGACCGGAGTGTAAAAAAGCGTTGTTTTTGGACGGCAATGAAGAAATGACTGTTTTGCGATTTCTCTTGCTCAGAAAGACTTAGAATGTTGATAATTGTGGGCAATGTTAGAAATGTCATGAGAAACAAGAATTATGTAAAAGAATTGATGTAAGTCATTGTTTCCAAGAGAAAGGGAGACAGGAGTGTAAAAAAGCGTTGTTTTTGGACGCCAATGAAGAAATGACTGTTTTGCGATTTCTCTTGCTCAGAAAGACTTAGAAAGTTGATAATTGTGGGCAATGTTAGAAATGTCATGAGAAACAAGAATTATGTAAAAGAATTGATGTAAGTCATTGTTTCCAAGAGAAAGGGAGACCGGAGTGTAAAAAAGCGTTGTTTTTGGGCGCCAATGAAGAAATGACTATGTTTTGCGATTTCTCTTGCTCAGAAAGACTTAGAAAGTTGATAATTGTGGGCAATGTTAGAAATGTCATGAGAAACAAGAATTATGTAAAAGAATTGATGTAAGTCATTGTTTCCAAGAGAAAGGGAGACAGGAGTGTAAAAAAGCGTTGTTTTTGGACGCCAATGAAGAAATGACTGTTTTGCGATTTCTCTTGCTCAGAAAGACTTAGAAAGTTGATAATTGTGGGCAATGTTAGAAATGTCATGAGAAACAAGAATTATGTAAAAGAATTGATGTAAGTCATTGTTTCC
This sequence comes from Mixophyes fleayi, assembly GCF_038048845.1. NCBI lineage: Eukaryota > Metazoa > Chordata > Amphibia > Anura > Limnodynastidae > Mixophyes > Mixophyes fleayi. Next base: position 11,954 of record NW_027446991.1, on the reverse strand, counting down.
AAGAGAAAGGGAGACCGAGTGTAAAAAAGCGTTGTTTTTGGACGCCAATGAAGAAATGACTGTTTTGCGATTTCTCTTGCTCAGAAAGACTTAGAAAGTTGATAATTGTGGGCAATGTTAGAAATGTCATGAGAAACAAGAATTATGTAAAAGAATTGATGTAAGTCATTGTTTCCAAGAGAAAGGGAGACAGGAGTGTAAAAAAGCGTTGTTTTTGGACGGCAATGAAGAAATGACTATGTTTTGCGATTTCTCCTGCTCAGAAAGACTTAGAAAGTTGATAATTGTGGGCAATGTTAGAAATGTCATGAGAAACAAGAATTATGTAAAAGAATTGATGTAAGTCATTGTTTCCAAGAGAAAGGGAGACCGGAGTGTAAAAAAGCGTTGTTTTTGGACGGCAATGAAGAAATGACTGTTTTGCGATTTCTCTAGGTCAGAAAGACTTAGAATGTTGATAATTGTGGGCAATGTTAGAAATGTCATGAGAAACAAGAATTATGTAAAAGAATTGATGTAAGTCATTGTTTCCAAGAGAAAGGGAGACCGGAGTGTAAAAAAGCGTTGTTTTTGGACGCCAATGAAGAAATGACTATGTTTTGCGATTTCTCTTACTCAGAAAGACTTAGAAAGTTGATAATTGTGGGCAATGTTAGAAATGTCATGAGAAACAAGAATTATGTAAAAGAATTGATGTAAGTCATTGTTTCCAAGAGAAAGGGAGACAGGAGTGTAAAAAAGCGTTGTTTTTGGACGCCAATGAAGAAATGACTGTTTTGCGATTTCTCTTGCTCAGAAAAACTTAGAAAGTTGATAATTGTGGGCAATGTTAGAAATGTCATGAGAAACAAGAATTATGTAAAAGAATTGATGTAAGTCATTGTTTCCAAGAGAAAGGGAGACCGGAGTGTAAAAAAGCGTTGTTTTTGGACGCCAATGAAGAAATGACTATGTTTTGCGATTTCTCTTGCTCAGAAAGACTTAGAAAGTTGATAATTGTGGGCAATGTTAGAAATGTCATGAGAAACAAGAATTATGTAAAAGAATTGATGTAAGTCATTGTTTCCAAGAGAAAGGGAGACAGGAGTGTAAAAAAGCGTTGTTTTTGGACGGCAATGAAGAAATGACTATGTTTTGCGATTTCTCCTGCTCAGAAAGACTTAGAAAGTTGATAATTGTGGGCAATGTTAGAAATGTCATGAGAAACAAGAATTATGTAAAAGAATTGATGTAAGTCATTGTTTCCAAGAGAAAGGGAGACAGGAGTGTAAAAAAGCGTTGTTTTTGGACGGCAATGAAGAAATGACTATGTTTTGCGATTTCTCCTGCTCAGAAAGACTTATAAAGTTGATAATTGTGGGCAATGTTAGAAATGTCATGAGAAACAAGAATTATGTAAAAGAATTGATGTAAGTCATTGTTTCCAAGAGAAAGGGAGATCGAGTGTAAAAAAGCGTTGTTTTTGGACGGCAATGAAGAAATGACTGTTTTGCGATTTCTCTTGCTCAGAAAGACTTAGAAAGTTGATAATTGTGGGCAATGTTAGAAATGTCATGAGAAACAAGAATTATGTAAAAGAATTGATGTAAGTCATTGTTTCCAAGAGAAAGGGAGACCGGAGTGTAAAAAGCGTTGTTTTTGGACGGCAATAAAGAAATGACTGTTTTGCGATTTCTCTTGCTCAGAAAGACTTAGAAAGTTGATAATTGTGGGCAATGTTAGAAATGTCATGAGAAACAAGAATTATGTAAAAGAATTGATGTAAGTCATTGTTTCCAAGAGAAAGGGAGACAGGAGTGTAAAAAAGCGTTGTTTTTGGACGCCAATGAAGAAATGACTGTTTTGCGATTTCTCTTGCTCAGAAAGACTTAGAAAGTTGATAATTGTGGGCAATGTTAGAAATGTCATGAGAAACAAGAATTATGTAAAAGAATTGATGTAAGTCATTGTTTCCAAGAGAAAGGGAGACAGGAGTGTAAAAAAGCGTTGTTTTTGGACGGCAATGAAGAAATGACTATGTTTTGCGATTTCTCCTGCTCAGAAAGACTTAGAAAGTTGATAATTGTGGGCAATGTTAGAAATGTCATGAGAAACAAGAATTATGTAAAAGAATTGATGTAAGTCATTGTTTCCAAGAGAAAGGGAGACCGGAGTGTAAAAAAGCGTTGTTTTTGGACGGCAATGAAGAAATGACTGTTTTGCCATTTCTCTAGGTCAGAAAGACTTAGAAAGTTGATAATTGTGGGCAATGTAAGAAATGTCATGAGAAACAAGAATTATGTAAAAGAATTGATGTAAGTCATTGTTTCCAAGAGAAAGGGAGACAGGAGTGTAAAAAAGCGTTGTTTTTGGACGCCAATGAAGAAATGACTGTTTTGCGATTTCTCCTGCTCAGAAAGACTTAGAAAGTTGATAATTGTGGGCAATGTTAGAAATGTCATGAGAAACAAGAATTATGTAAAAGAATTGATGTAAGTCATTGTTTCCAAGAGAAAGGGAGACCGGAGTGTAAAAAAGCGTTGTTTTTGGACGGCAATGAAGAAATGACTGTTTTGCGATTTCTCTTGCTCAGAAAGACTTAGAATGTTGATAATTGTGGGCAATGTTAGAAATGTCATGAGAAACAAGAATTATGTAAAAGAATTGATGTAAGTCATTGTTTCCAAGAGAAAGGGAGACAGGAGTGTAAAAAAGCGTTGTTTTTGGACGCCAATGAAGAAATGACTGTTTTGCGATTTCTCTTGCTCAGAAAGACTTAGAAAGTTGATAATTGTGGGCAATGTTAGAAATGTCATGAGAAACAAGAATTATGTAAAAGAATTGATGTAAGTCATTGTTTCCAAGAGAAAGGGAGACCGGAGTGTAAAAAAGCGTTGTTTTTGGACGCCAATGAAGAAATGACTATGTTTTGCGATTTCTCTTGCTCAGAAAGACTTAGAAAGTTGATAATTGTGGGCAATGTTAGAAATGTCATGAGAAACAAGAATTATGTAAAAGAATTGATGTAAGTCATTGTTTCCAAGAGAAAGGGAGACAGGAGTGTAAAAAAGCGTTGTTTTTGGACGCCAATGAAGAAATGACTGTTTTGCGATTTCTCTTGCTCAGAAAGACTTAGAAAGTTGATAATTGTGGGCAATGTTAGAAATGTCATGAGAAACAAGAATTATGTAAAAGAATTGATGTAAGTCATTGTTTCCAAGAGAAAGGGAGACCGAGTGTAAAAAAGCGTTGTTTTTGGACGCCAATGAAGAAATGACTGTTTTGCGATTTCTCTTGCTCAGAAAGACTTAGAAAGTTGATAATTGTGGGCAATGTTAGAAATGTCATGAGAAACAAGAATTATGTAAAAGAATTGATGTAAGTCATTGTTTCCAAGAGAAAGGGAGACAGGAGTGTAAAAAAGCGTTGTTTTTGGACGGCAATGAAGAAATGACTATGTTTTGCGATTTCTCCTGCTCAGAAAGACTTAGAAAGTTGATAATTGTGGGCAATGTTAGAAATGTCATGAGAAACAAGAATTATGTAAAAGAATTGATGTAAGTCATTGTTTCCAAGAGAAAGGGAGACCGGAGTGTAAAAAAGCGTTGTTTTTGGACGGCAATGAAGAAATGACTGTTTTGCGATTTCTCTAGGTCAGAAAGACTTAGAATGTTGATAATTGTGGGCAATGTTAGAAATGTCATGAGAAACAAGAATTATGTAAAAGAATTGATGTAAGTCATTGTTTCCAAGAGAAAGGGAGACCGGAGTGTAAAAAAGCGTTGTTTTTGGACGCCAATGAAGAAATGACTATGTTTTGCGATTTCTCTTACTCAGAAAGACTTAGAAAGTTGATAATTGTGGGCAATGTTAGAAATGTCATGAGAAACAAGAATTATGTAAAAGAATTGATGTAAGTCATTGTTTCCAAGAGAAAGGGAGACAGGAGTGTAAAAAAGCGTTGTTTTTGGACGCCAATGAAGAAATGACTGTTTTGCGATTTCTCTTGCTCAGAAAGACTTAGAAAGTTGATAATTGTGGGCAATGTTAGAAATGTCATGAGAAACAAGAATTATGTAAAAGAATTGATGTAAGTCATTGTTTCCAAGAGAAAGGGAGACCGGAGTGTAAAAAAGCGTTGTTTTTGGACGCCAATGAAGAAATGACTATGTTTTGCGATTTCTCTTGCTCAGAAAGACTTAGAAAGTTGATAATTGTGGGCAATGTTAGAAATGTCATGAGAAACAAGAATTATGTAAAAGAATTGATGTAAGTCATTGTTTCCAAGAGAAAGGGAGACAGGAGTGTAAAAAAGCGTTGTTTTTGGACGCCAATGAAGAAATGACTGTTTTGCGATTTCTCTTGCTCAGAAAGACTTAGAAAGTTGATAATTGTGGGCAATGTTAGAAATGTCATGAGAAACAAGAATTATGTAAAAGAATTGATGTAAGTCATTGTTTCCAAGAGAAAGGGAGACAGGAGTGTAAAAAAAGCGTTGTTTTTGGACGGCAATGAAGAAATGACTATGTTTTGCGATTTCTCCTGCTCAGAAAGACTTAGAAAGTTGATAATTGTGGGCAATGTTAGAAATGTCATGAGAAACAAGAATTATGTAAAAGAATTGATGTAAGTCATTGTTTCCAAGAGAAAGGGAGATCGAGTGTAAAAAAGCGTTGTTTTTGGACGGCAATGAAGAAATGACTGTTTTGCGATTTCTCTTGCTCAGAAAGACTTAGAAAGTTGATAATTGTGGGCAATGTTAGAAATGTCATGAGAAACAAGAATTATGTAAAAGAATTGATGTAAGTCATTGTTTCCAAGAGAAAGGGAGACCGGAGTGTAAAAAGCGTTGTTTTTGGACGGCAATAAAGAAATGACTGTTTTGCGATTTCTCTTGCTCAGAAAGACTTAGAAAGTTGATAATTGTGGGCAATGTTAGAAATGTCATGAGAAACAAGAATTATGTAAAAGAATTGATGTAAGTCATTGTTTCCAAGAGAAAGGGAGACAGGAGTGTAAAAAAGCGTTGTTTTTGGACGCCAATGAAGAAATGACTGTTTTGCGATTTCTCTTGCTCAGAAAGACTTAGAAAGTTGATAATTGTGGGCAATGTTAGAAATGTCATGAGAAACAAGAATTATGTAAAAGAATTGATGTAAGTCATTGTTTCCAAGAGAAAGGGAGACAGGAGTGTAAAAAAGCGTTGTTTTTGGACGGCAATGAAGAAATGACTATGTTTTGCGATTTCTCCTGCTCAGAAAGACTTAGAAAGTTGATAATTGTGGGCAATGTTAGAAATGTCATGAGAAACAAGAATTATGTAAAAGAATTGATGTAAGTCATTGTTTCCAAGAGAAAGGGAGACCGGAGTGTAAAAAAGCGTTGTTTTTGGACGGCAATGAAGAAATGACTGTTTTGCGATTTCTCTAGGTCAGAAAGACTTAGAATGTTGATAATTGTGGGCAATGTTAGAAATGTCATGAGAAACAAGAATTATGTAAAAGAATTGATGTAAGTCATTGTTTCCAAGAGAAAGGGAGACAGGAGTGTAAAAAAGCGTTGTTTTTGGACGGCAATGAAGAAATGACTATGTTTTGCGATTTCTCCTGCTCAGAAAGACTTAGAAAGTTGATAATTGTGGGCAATGTAAGAAATGTCATGAGAAACAAGAATTATGTAAAAGAATTGATGTAAGTCATTGTTTCCAAGAGAAAGGGAGACAGGAGTGTAAAAAAGCGTTGTTTTTGGACGCCAATGAAGAAATGACTGTTTTGCGATTTCTCCTGCTCAGAAAGACTTAGAAAGTTGATAATTGTGGGCAATGTTAGAAATGTCATGAGAAACAAGAATTATGTAAAAGAATTGATGTAAGTCATTGTTTCCAAGAGAAAGGGAGACAGGAGTGTAAAAAAGCGTTGTTTTTGGACGGCAATGAAGAAATGACTATGTTTTGCGATTTCTCCTGCTCAGAAAGACTTAGAAAGTTGATAATTGTGGGCAATGTTAGAAATGTCATGAGAAACAAGAATTATGTAAAAGAATTGATGTAAGTCATTGTTTCCAAGAGAAAGGGAGACCGAGTGTAAAAAAGCGTTGTTTTTGGACGGCAATGAAGAAATGACTGTTTTGCGATTTCTCTTGCTCAGAAAGACTTAGAAAGTTGATAATTGTGGGCAATGTTAGAAATGTCATGAGAAACAAGAATTATGTAAAAGAATTGATGTAAGTCATTGTTTCCAAGAGAAAGGGAGACCGGAGTGTAAAAAGCGTTGTTTTTGGACGGCAATGAAGAAATGACTGTTTTGCGATTTCTCTTGCTCAGAAAGACTTAGAAATTTGATAATTGTGGGCAATGTTAGAAATGTCATGAGAAACAAGAATTATGTAAAAGAATTGATGTAAGTCATTGTTTCCAAGAGAAAGGGAGACAGGAGTGTAAAAAAGCGTTGTTTTTGGACGCCAATGAAGAAATGACTGTTTTGCGATTTCTCTTGCTCAGAAAGACTTAGAAAGTTGATAATTGTGGGCAATGTTAGAAATGTCATGAGAAACAAGAATTATGTAAAAGAATTGATGTAAGTCATTGTTTCCAAGAGAAAGGGAGACAGGAGTGTAAAAAAGCGTTGTTTTTGGACGGCAATGAAGAAATGACTATGTTTTGCGATTTCTCCTGCTCAGAAAGACTTAGAAAGTTGATAATTGTGGGCAATGTTAGAAATGTCATGAGAAACAAGAATTATGTAAAAGAATTGATGTAAGTCATTGTTTCCAAGAGAAAGGGAGACCGGAGTGTAAAAAAGCGTTGTTTTTGGACGGCAATGAAGAAATGACTATGTTTTGCGATTTCTCCTGCTCAGAAAGACTTAGAAAGTTGATAATTGTGGGCAATGTAAGAAATGTCATGAGAAACAAGAATTATGTAAAAGAATTGATGTATGTCATTGTTTCCAAGAGAAAGGGAGACAGGAGTGTAAAAAAGCGTTGTTTTTGGACGCCAATGAAGAAATGACTGTTTTGCGATTTCTCCTGCTCAGAAAGACTTAGAAAGTTGATAATTGTGGGCAATGTTAGAAATGTCATGAGAAACAAGAATTATGTAAAAGAATTGATGTAAGTCATTGTTTCCAAGAGAAAGGGAGACAGGAGTGTAAAAAAGCGTTGTTTTTGGACGGCAATGAAGAAATGACTATGTTTTGCGATTTCTCCTGCTCAGAAAGACTTAGAAAGTTGATAATTGTGGGCAATGTTAGAAATGTCATGAGAAACAAGAATTATGTAAAAGAATTGATGTAAGTCATTGTTTCCAAGAGAAAGGGAGACCGGAGTGTAAAAAAGCGTTGTTTTTGGACGGCAATGAAGAAATGACTGTTTTGCGATTTCTCTTGCTCAGAAAGACTTAGAATGTTGATAATTGTGGGCAATGTTAGAAATGTCATGAGAAACAAGAATTATGTAAAAGAATTGATGTAAGTTATTGTTTCCAAGAGAAAGGGAGACAGGAGTGTAAAAAAGCGTTGTTTTTGGACGCCAATGAAGAAATGACTGTTTTGCGATTTCTCTTGCTCAGAAAGACTTAGAAAGTTGATAATTGTGGGCAATGTTAGAAATGTCATGAGAAACAAGAATTATGTAAAAGAATTGATGTAAGTCATTGTTTCCAAGAGAAAGGGAGACCGGAGTGTAAAAAAGCGTTGTTTTTGGACGCCAATGAAGAAATGACTATGTTTTGCGATTTCTCTTGCTCAGAAAGACTTAGAAAGTTGATAATTGTGGGCAATGTTAGAAATGTCATGAGAAACAAGAATTATGTAAAAGAATTGATGTAAGTTATTGTTTCCAAGAGAAAGGGAGACAGGAGTGTAAAAAAGCGTTGTTTTTGGACGCCAATGAAGAAATGACTGTTTTGCGATTTCTCTTGCTCAGAAAGACTTAGAAAGTTGATAATTGTGGGCAATGTTAGAAATGTCATGAGAAACAAGAATTATGTAAAAGAATTGATGTAAGTCATTGTTTCCAAGAGAAAGGGAGACCGAGTGTAAAAAAGCGTTGTTTTTGGACGCCAATGAAGAAATGACTGTTTTGCGATTTCTCTTGCTCAGAAAGACTTAGAAAGTTGATAATTGTGGGCAATGTTAGAAATGTCATGAGAAACAAGAATTATGTAAAAGAATTGATGTAAGTCATTGTTTCCAAGAGAAAGGGAGACAGGAGTGTAAAAAAGCGTTGTTTTTGGACGGCAATGAAGAAATGACTATGTTTTGCGATTTCTCCTGCTCAGAAAGACTTAGAAAGTTGATAATTGTGGGCAATGTTAGAAATGTCATGAGAAACAAGAATTATGTAAAAGAATTGATGTAAGTCATTGTTTCCAAGAGAAAGGGAGACCGGAGTGTAAAAAAGCGTTGTTTTTGGACGGCAATGAAGAAATGACTGTTTTGCGATTTCTCTAGGTCAGAAAGACTTAGAAAGTTGATAATTGTGGGCAATGTAAGAAATGTCATGAGAAACAAGAATTATGTAAAAGAATTGATGTAAGTCATTGTTTCCAAGAGAAAGGGAGACCGGAGTGTAAAAAAGCGTTGTTTTTGGACGGCAATGAAGAAATGACTGTTTTGCGATTTCTCTTGCTCAGAAAGACTTAGAATGTTGATAATTGTGGGCAATGTTAGAAATGTCATGAGAAACAAGAATTATGTAAAAGAATTGATGTAAGTCATTGTTTCCAAGAGAAAGGGAGACAGGAGTGTAAAAAAGCGTTGTTTTTGGACGCCAATGAAGAAATGACTGTTTTGCGATTTCTCTTGCTCAGAAAGACTTAGAAAGTTGATAATTGTGGGCAATGTTAGAAATGTCATGAGAAACAAGAATTATGTAAAAGAATTGATGTAAGTCATTGTTTCCAAGAGAAAGGGAGACCGGAGTGTAAAAAAGCGTTGTTTTTGGGCGCCAATGAAGAAATGACTATGTTTTGCGATTTCTCTTGCTCAGAAAGACTTAGAAAGTTGATAATTGTGGGCAATGTTAGAAATGTCATGAGAAACAAGAATTATGTAAAAGAATTGATGTAAGTCATTGTTTCCAAGAGAAAGGGAGACAGGAGTGTAAAAAAGCGTTGTTTTTGGACGCCAATGAAGAAATGACTGTTTTGCGATTTCTCTTGCTCAGAAAGACTTAGAAAGTTGATAATTGTGGGCAATGTTAGAAATGTCATGAGAAACAAGAATTATGTAAAAGAATTGATGTAAGTCATTGTTTCCAAGAGAAAGGGAGACCGAGTGTAAAAAAGCGTTGTTTTTGGACGCCAATGAAGAAATGACTGTTTTGCGATTTCTCTTGCTCAGAAAGACTTAGAAAGTTGATAATTGTGGGCAATGTTAGAAATGTCATGAGAAACAAGAATTATGTAAAAGAATTGATGTAAGTCATTGTTTCCAAGAGAAAGGGAGACAGGAGTGTAAAAAAGCGTTGTTTTTGGACGGCAATGAAGAAATGACTATGTTTTGCGATTTCTCCTGCTCAGAAAGACTTAGAAAGTTGATAATTGTGGGCAATGTTAGAAATGTCATGAGAAACAAGAATTATGTAAAAGAATTGATGTAAGTCATTGTTTCCAAGAGAAAGGGAGACCGGAGTGTAAAAAAGCGTTGTTTTTGGACGGCAATGAAGAAATGACTGTTTTGCGATTTCTCTAGGTCAGAAAGACTTAGAATGTTGATAATTGTGGGCAATGTTAGAAATGTCATGAGAAACAAGAATTATGTAAAAGAATTGATGTAAGTCATTGTTTCCAAGAGAAAGGGAGACCGGAGTGTAAAAAAGCGTTGTTTTTGGACGCCAATGAAGAAATGACTATGTTTTGCGATTTCTCTTACTCAGAAAGACTTAGAAAGTTGATAATTGTGGGCAATGTTAGAAATGTCATGAGAAACAAGAATTATGTAAAAGAATTGATGTAAGTCATTGTTTCCAAGAGAAAGGGAGACAGGAGTGTAAAAAAGCGTTGTTTTTGGACGCCAATGAAGAAATGACTGTTTTGCGATTTCTCTTGCTCAGAAAAACTTAGAAAGTTGATAATTGTGGGCAATGTTAGAAATGTCATGAGAAACAAGAATTATGTAAAAGAATTGATGTAAGTCATTGTTTCCAAGAGAAAGGGAGACCGGAGTGTAAAAAAGCGTTGTTTTTGGACGCCAATGAAGAAATGACTATGTTTTGCGATTTCTCTTGCTCAGAAAGACTTAGAAAGTTGATAATTGTGGGCAATGTTAGAAATGTCATGAGAAACAAGAATTATGTAAAAGAATTGATGTAAGTCATTGTTTCCAAGAGAAAGGGAGACAGGAGTGTAAAAAAGCGTTGTTTTTGGACGGCAATGAAGAAATGACTATGTTTTGCGATTTCTCCTGCTCAGAAAGACTTAGAAAGTTGATAATTGTGGGCAATGTTAGAAATGTCATGAGAAACAAGAATTATGTAAAAGAATTGATGTAAGTCATTGTTTCCAAGAGAAAGGGAGACAGGAGTGTAAAAAAGCGTTGTTTTTGGACGGCAATGAAGAAATGACTATGTTTTGCGATTTCTCCTGCTCAGAAAGACTTATAAAGTTGATAATTGTGGGCAATGTTAGAAATGTCATGAGAAACAAGAATTATGTAAAAGAATTGATGTAAGTCATTGTTTCCAAGAGAAAGGGAGATCGAGTGTAAAAAAGCGTTGTTTTTGGACGGCAATGAAGAAATGACTGTTTTGCGATTTCTCTTGCTCAGAAAGACTTAGAAAGTTGATAATTGTGGGCAATGTTAGAAATGTCATGAGAAACAAGAATTATGTAAAAGAATTGATGTAAGTCATTGTTTCCAAGAGAAAGGGAGACCGGAGTGTAAAAAGCGTTGTTTTTGGACGGCAATAAAGAAATGACTGTTTTGCGATTTCTCTTGCTCAGAAAGACTTAGAAAGTTGATAATTGTGGGCAATGTTAGAAATGTCATGAGAAACAAGAATTATGTAAAAGAATTGATGTAAGTCATTGTTTCCAAGAGAAAGGGAGACAGGAGTGTAAAAAAGCGTTGTTTTTGGACGCCAATGAAGAAATGACTGTTTTGCGATTTCTCTTGCTCAGAAAGACTTAGAAAGTTGATAATTGTGGGCAATGTTAGAAATGTCATGAGAAACAAGAATTATGTAAAAGAATTGATGTAAGTCATTGTTTCCAAGAGAAAGGGAGACAGGAGTGTAAAAAAGCGTTGTTTTTGGACGGCAATGAAGAAATGACTATGTTTTGCGATTTCTCCTGCTCAGAAAGACTTAGAAAGTTGATAATTGTGGGCAATGTTAGAAATGTCATGAGAAACAAGAATTATGTAAAAGAATTGATGTAAGTCATTGTTTCCAAGAGAAAGGGAGACCGGAGTGTAAAAAAGCGTTGTTTTTGGACGGCAATGAAGAAATGACTGTTTTGCCATTTCTCTAGGTCAGAAAGACTTAGAAAGTTGATAATTGTGGGCAATGTAAGAAATGTCATGAGAAACAAGAATTATGTAAAAGAATTGATGTAAGTCATTGTTTCCAAGAGAAAGGGAGACAGGAGTGTAAAAAAGCGTTGTTTTTGGACGCCAATGAAGAAATGACTGTTTTGCGATTTCTCCTGCTCAGAAAGACTTAGAAAGTTGATAATTGTGGGCAATGTTAGAAATGTCATGAGAAACAAGAATTATGTAAAAGAATTGATGTAAGTCATTGTTTCCAAGAGAAAGGGAGACCGGAGTGTAAAAAAGCGTTGTTTTTGGACGGCAATGAAGAAATGACTGTTTTGCGATTTCTCTTGCTCAGAAAGACTTAGAATGTTGATAATTGTGGGCAATGTTAGAAATGTCATGAGAAACAAGAATTATGTAAAAGAATTGATGTAAGTCATTGTTTCCAAGAGAAAGGGAGACAGGAGTGTAAAAAAGCGTTGTTTTTGGACGCCAATGAAA